>NW_026936517.1:0-71076 GCF_032062105.1 Saccostrea cuccullata
TGTTTTTAAATTATGATCAGTTTATGAGATTATTTTATAAATCTCATTTTTATTTCTGTTTAATATAATTCCAGAAGTCTTGTGATCAAAAGCGTTAGATACATTTTTGTTTTAATTACAGATACCGAACGTCATAAGGGTAAGTAAAACATTATATCAAGCCTATGATCTGCATTGATTTAGATCTAAAAGCTTTTCTTTCTTCAAATATCTTTACCTTTGAAAAAAAAAAAGAATGGTCGTGACAGAAACAAAAAAATGTCATTCTTTTCCAAAAGTTATTATATTTAGTTATTCACGGAATGGCCCTAATGTTATAAAAAAGCGTAAAGTGACCGAAACCAGTTTATACTCGAATTATTTGGCCAAGAATCAGAGTAATTTCCTATGATTAAAATTCCAAATCATAAAACAACTATGTTGTAATATTTCGTTGCTTTTTATAAGTTCAAATTTGCATTTACCGCTCAATAATGCAATCATAGTAACTAAAGGGATGGGAAGCCAAGGGAGGTAAAGTGTAATACATGTAGACTTAGAAGCCATTATATTTGTTTAGGCGTGGTAAGATCGAGTAACTGTTTGCAATTATAGGTACATTTTTTTAAAATCTAGAATTTTCAATGAATATTGAAGTGACTTGAAATGAGAGGATTTCTTAGATATGATGATTCAGCTGGTTGTCAAGTAGAGTCTGTCCCTATATCAACCAGATTTTACATAAATAATACGCGTTCCTCCTAGATATTAACCAAAGAGAGGCTAAATACAAACAAATTAAAAATATTCAATTCAAATAAAAGTGATTATCAAAACAATTTAGAGAACTAGAGACTCTTGTTGCTACAGCAACAAAAATGGTGTTCCGTTCTAGTCTATGTATGTATGAATGATTTTTATCTATGTTAAAACATGTAGAAATTAAATATATAATATAAAAATATTTACAATGATTACAAGAAAACAATCGGCCGGAGGTGTTACTTACTAGGTTTCTTGACTTTACTTTAGAGACAATTATAGTCTTAGAAACATTTATTAAAATCATTTTCAATTTTAATATCGCTTCCTTTGACAACCGGAAGTGACAGCGGACGCATTTTACCTTATATCTGTTTCCCAATCTTCATGATTTATAATTCTTATAAGTTTAGTGTCTTGATTTGTTACAGAGATCTTGTAATATTTACTTCTCATTTTGAGGACAAGAAATCACGTGACCGGAAGTTTTTTTTTTAATATATGAGGTTAGTCTAGACATTTGCAATCTGAATAACATGTCCTATAATCATTCCAAATGCTCTTTTTATAAAAGGTATCTCTGGGATAGTATGATACTCAATTTTTGCGTTTTCTCTCATAACGGGAAGTTGTCGTTTTTGTTTCCGGTAGAACTGACATACAGTCAATTCTTAAATTATCGCCATTTTCACAACACTGCCATGCTTTCCCAAGAACGTTTTTCCTGCTATATAAAATTCTCTTTATAACGCCAAATTCGCATACCGACATCCACCACCCTGTTTTCAAAACAATTCATTTACAATGATGCCATAAAGAATGGATTTATTATGAATTCATTTTATGTACTATCGGCTATATATTAGTTTGGACGATCGACCCCGCATGTTTTTTTTTATCAATATCAGATGTGCAGATTTTCATGCATACACATGTAAGTGTCTTTATTTCATAACTGCACATTTTGTTTTAGCGAAGTTGTACATATAAAACTTACTTCAAGTATTTTCAAATTTAGAAATATGTTTTTATATACATATATGTGATAACAAGAATAGAAACGCTACATGGTATTTCTAAGAACGGTAACTCAACTTCCTATTTCCTATAAAAGATGGGAAAATCAATTCATCGCCAAATTCGTTATACCGCCATGATTTTTAAATTACAAAAGGTGGCGGTTTATCGAGAATTAACTCGAAATTATATATAAGAAGCTAAAATGAAATGCTAAAAAAATTCCATAAAGAAAAGTTGAATTTTTTTTATTTATTTGATCACTTCCTGTGACAAGCTGAAGTGGCGGAGGACAATTGTAACCCAAATGGATTTGCCAATTCATCAAGATATACCACTCCTATAAGTTTGGTGTCTTAATCTCTTACCGTTTACGAGAGCTAGCAATGATAACTTACCATTTTGAGGACAGGAAATCACGCGACCGGAAGTGAATTTTACAAAAATATTTGACATTACTGTAGACATATGCAGTCTGAATAACATATCGAAAAATCATTCAAAATACTTTTTCAAAAAATAATATTTATGAGATAGAAAAATGCTCAAATTGCGTAGTTTATCTCTTGTAACCGGAAGTTGTCGTTTTTGTTTCCGGTGGCACTGATATATTTTGAAGCTACAAATAAGATGCTATGATGTGATGCAAAAAAAATTTCATCAAAGAAAAGTTTAATTTCTCGATTTCTTTGCTCACTTCCTGTGACGACCGGAAGTGATGGCAGACGATCTTATCACAACTGGTTTTGCCGACTCATCAAGATCTATCACTCCTATAACTTTTGTGTCTTAATCTCTTACCGTATACGAGATCTAGCTAGGATAACATTCTTATTTTAAGGATAGGAAATCACGCGATCGGAAGTGAATTTTACAAAGATATTTGACGTTACTGTAGACATTTGCAGTCTGAATTATATACCCTAAAATCATTCCAAATAATAATAATCTATCTTAAATATTTATAGGAAAGAAAAATACTCAAAATATGTAGTTCTTTTCTTATAACCGGAAGTTGTCGTTCTTGTTTCCGGTGGGACTGATATATTTCGAAAATACAAATAAAATGCAATGATTTAATCGAAAAAAAGTTTCAAAAAAGAAAAGTTGAAATTTTCGATATTTATGATCACTTCCTGTGACGACCGGAAGTGACGGCGGACAATCTTATCCCAACTGGTTAAGCCGACTCATCAAGATTTATCATTCCTGTAAGTTGGTGCCTAAATCTCTTACCGTTTCGGAGATCTCACTCGGATTGAATATTTTTGAAAAAACCGGAAATCGGACGTATCTGACAAATAGAAGTGAATTTTGAAAAAAATGAGAAAAAAAAAAAAACGTCTCGGGGTATTTTAACTTTCTATCATCCCTGAAAATTACAGGAAAATCTGTCCAGTCATCTCTGAGAAATCCTGCATACCCTATTTGAAATAAAAAAAAAAGAATAAGATACCAATTGTTTCTGCATACTTTATACTTTCTAAAAAATGCTGCTGCTTTATACAGAATTTGTACAGAATTTTATTGTTAAACTTTCAAGTAAATATACTCATATCGAAATATGTTTGACCTTAACCAAGTATTTTCAGCCCTTAGTAAGTCAAACTCTCGATTTAAAGAAAGCAGCAGCACTTTTCAAGTTAAGGAACATATCTCTTATTTATATGTAATAAATGGCTAACATCTATTTAGTATATGCCCTTGCGAAAAGGCGATTTAATTAACCACCTCGATGTTAAACATGCAAAACTTGCACACATAAAAATGGCAAAATTAACTAAATATATACGCTCGCTAATCATTGAATAATCGCACTAAACAAATGTTTTACACTGGTATTAATCCTATCTAACATATGTATATAATATTCTAATTAGTAATTAAATGCATTGTTCACTGTAAAAAATGTTCATAAAATGCGTCATATTTACCAAATTGACGTCATGTCGACAAGTATGCTGTGATTGGTGATTTGTTTCTAAACTTTTGTCAGGGATTTAACTAGCAAATATTTCCAATGCAATAATAAGTTTTAATATAGTTTTTTATTCTAATGCAGTTAAAAATTGCAAAGTATTTGATTTTCTAGCATTATTGAGGAATAAAAAGAATGTACCAAATATTTGTGTGACGTCACAGTTAACATTTCCCGTATAATTAGGCCCCTCCCCCTTTTCAAGCATTAACAGTGCTGCGTCTCACACACGTTTTTAATGTCAAAACATCAAAAGGTCTAAAGGGTTACTAGGTGATGCTTTATAAACACGCACATGCGCTTTATTGAATGATTCATGTGTTCAGGCCCTTATCATGCACATCTATAAATTCCGTATTTTAGCTTTTCATTTCAAAATTTTGTTTTCCTAAGTTAATAATTTCGTTTTTTTTATTCTCTATTTAATAATTTTGTGTTTCTTTATTTAATAGTTTCGTTTTATTAATTAAATAGTATTGTTTTTCTTTATTCAATAATTTTATTTTTTCTTTATTTGATAATTTTATTTTCTTTATGTAGTAATTTTGTTTCTCTTTATTAAATAATTTCGTTTTCGTTATTTAAGATTTTCGTTTTTCTTTATTTTAAAATATCGATTTTCTTTATTCAAGAATTTCGGAAATTATTTCCAATAATTTCTTTTTCTTTATTTATTTTCGGTTTGAACTATTGAGCTTCCGTTGATAACGAACATTATTAAAGATCAAAAGTCCATAAAAAATATACAAAAAAAAGAAGCAGAGCAGACACGGACCACCAAAACATCAGAGGTGGGATCAGGTGCCATGGACGAGTGAGTATCCCCTGCTGACCGGTCAAACCCGCAGTGTGCTCACTGTTATGATCGTAAAATAACGGAGAAATCCGTCGTCAATTCAGTGTATAAATAATGAACTAACAATTAGTAAGTAAAATGTCCATCAGCATTTGTCTCAATGATAAATTGTGTTTGCTGACAAAGTCATTGTATCTACCATAGCACTTACAAAATGATGACTTTAAATGAGAGTGCTTATATCCTTGTTTCATCATCTTGCTTGTCAATAATTTATTTCGTTTTAGAAATCATTCATACAAAGAGCATGCTCTTGTGTATCGAATCAACTGCGATATATACTCCGTAAAATATTTAAATAAGAAATTACTTTTTCCTATTTTATCAGAAATAAGCAAGTATAAAAAGAAAGAATTGGCAATAAATGGAAGAGTAAATAAACTTTTTAAACTGCAAGATAGATGCGAGGTACCTGTGTGATTTTGCATTAGAAAAAGTAAATGGTATATGCGTTAAAATGCATGACTGCGGGGAAGGGGATGAAAGCACATTTTCATAATTTTTTAAAGAACAGAAAATTTTTAGAGCACAATACAGACCAAATTGTACATTCTTCTTTCACTAAATAAAACCTTGAACCAGAATTTTTAGTTTCTATTCAATTGAGTAGTTTTCAAAAGTAGCCTTCCTGTTTCTAAATACACTGTAGCAAAGTTTTCTCCTTACACAGATAGTATGAACACCAACTGTTCTTTCTCCGAAATAAAAAAAAAATATTTTGAGTATGTTTAACATTTCTTATTTTGTGTTGTATTTGGAAGAAAAATATAAGAATTACATGTGTGTTGAAATTAAAGATAAAGGTCTGGTATTCTGAAGCATTTTAAAATTTCGTATATGACAAAATGTTGGAGAGTTATGTCGATTACGTTTAGTACACTGCTTAAAACCAAACCCATACTTTGATAATTGCTTACTAATATGTACAAAAGCATTATGCTAGTAAAGTTGTAATACCTAATTCCGAAAACATTAAAGTGCTAATTAATTCGCTTATTTGCAATATTCTGGTTCATTAATCCAAAAATTGAAGGGAATTGTATACATTGTATACGTGTGAAATGACCATGGAAGGAAGAAAAGGTGCACACAACAGGAGTACGATCAGAACATGTACATTTTGATATAAAAGTAAAAATACCGGTACTCGAGTGTACTTAAGAATTCAAAAAAATTATGATAAGACCTATTTAGTATCACGGATCGCTTACATTTACTATGTCTATTCCTTCAAAGTTGTGACTCGAAATAATGAACAGTTGAATTCAATGAGGGATGTAAATCATAACTTAAAAAAATTGAAACACTTGCTCCAGTAGCTAAATCGGTATTTTTTTCATCTGTATGGGATTTTTCATGGCATCCTCCATTGTACTGAAAATTTTAAAAATAACAGTAACGAAAGAATAAGCTAACTAGTACGGGCCATCATTTTCTTTCGGGAATTAAGTAATCATTGTTCAGGGGATAAACAGAGTTAATTAGTTCATACTTCCTGTCTTTGATCTACGTAAATATTTTGTGGTGTAAGAGTCAATTATATGCACAAAACATATTGTCGTTTGTAAATGTAAATTGCTCAAGTTTTCTTTGTACCTTTTCCTTCAAACAACGACATTTATCGTAATTCATACATTCAATTGTTCCAAAAAGCTTTGTATATCCAAATGCATTATGGCAATGATTTCATTATTTTGCATTATATATTTAATATCTACATGTTTTTCAGTTCTCTGGCTTTCACAATGTGTAGTAGTAGAAAAAAACGTTATTTACTACGGAATGTAAAATGTAAATGTAAACTGCTGATTCTCTTTACGTTTTTATGTCATCGAAATAGAGAGCTTGCTTTACCTATTTTCATAACATCTAACTTTTTTTAACAATTATAACAAGGTTCCCAATTTATAGCGGACGTAGCATTTTGAAATGTACAAATGTGTCGGAATATTTTGTTTGGACGCTTGTGTTCACGTAAGTTTTTTTATCATGAATTTTTTTTTTTTTTTTTTTATTTTTTTTTTTTTTGTAAACATAAATTTGTCAAGTCACCTTTCATGACAAATTAAAACATTATCGCCGGGGCAGTGTTGAACTTTTTACTTTTTCATTAAGGTATATTTTCTAATTATAGACATCACGTGGTGACGTCAGGGTGAAGTGCTTACTGTAGTATAAGTTCCATTGAAGTCTACAGAATGCATAATTAAAGCAAAGTTTTATCCTTGACTTTTCCGATTTTTTAGTGTCACATATTATGAAAAAAGTGTTATTTCGCCGAATTCTGATCCATGTGCTGTCTTAACATACCCGTGTCGCTCCGTGATCGGGAGGTCGTGAGTTCGAATCTCGGCCGCGACTGACCTAAGTTGATAGAAAATGGGTAGCAATACTTCTTCGCCATGCGTTCGGCGCTTTAAAGTGAAGGTTGCAGGTCCTTCGAATGAAACCTTAAAAACAGAGGCCCCGTGTCAGCGGCAGGCCTTTGCACGATAAAGATCCCTCACTGCTCATTGGCCCTGAGTGCCGAGTAAAGGTCAAAATTTTAGTGAAAACGACATTTATCGTAATTCATACATTCAATTGTTCCAAAAAGCTTTGTACATCCAAATGCATTATGGCAATGATTTCATTATTTTACATTATATATTTAATATCTACATGTTTTTCAGTTCTCTGGCTTTCACAATGTGTAGTAGTAGAAAAAAAAACGTTATTTACTACGGAATGTAAAATGTAAATGTAAATTGCTGATTCTCTTTACGTTTTTATGTCACCGAAATAGAGAGCTTGCTTTACCTATTTTCATAACATCTAACTTTTTTTAACAATTATAACAAGGTTCCCCAATTTATAGCGGACGTAGCATTTTGAAATGTACAAATGTGTCGGAATATTTTGTTTGGACGCTTGTGTTCACGCAAAATAAGTTTTTTTTATCATGAAGTTTGTTTTGTTTTGTTTTTTTTTTTGTTTTTTTTTTGTAAACATAAATTTTTCAAGTCACCTTTCATGACATAATATAATTTCCAGGATTAAATAGGTAAATTAAAATACAAAAACCTACAAACCTCTTAATATATCATGTAATATTGGAAATATCACGTTTCTAAACAGCGATGGACTCCTTAAATTATGTACAAGTAATAGATAAAAATGATAGTGGTTTAATAGAATTAGTTTATTAAAAGCCAGAATCAAATGCTTCTACTGTTATGTGTGATATGTCTTATAATGTCTTAAATTTTAAAAGGGAAAACAGTATCTGATTGTTCTTAATGTTTACGTTTCTGAAAGCCGTGATATTAATAAATTGAACATGAAAACAACAAATTACCAGAATCCATTCCCTTGTTAAGTGCTTTAAATCTAAATGTTACGAAATTAACTTACACATGTATATAGTAAATATGTTTAATCAAGCATATAGTGCATTTTCTGCATCTATACTTAATAAAACTGTTTTTTTTTTCAAATTACATTCAAAATAAGAGTACCGTTCACGGTAGCTCGGTAGGTAGAGCGCTTCGCAGGTAGGTTAAGGTTACAACCAAATATTCTACTTGCCTATGTGATATGACGTCATAGTAAGCTATATGACGTGAAGTTTAGATATAACAATTTCATAAAATCGATATTTAAAATTGATTTGAGGTCGTAAAAATGAATCAAAATATGCATAGGCATAATATAAACGGAAATATGTCGTTACTGGGCCTCTGTAGTTATCACAGAGGTTAAATACCAAACCCATGACGTCATAACTGTTGGTCATGCAGTAGCAGAATGAAAGTGCAACGTAACGAGAATTCATATAAACAAACTCTAGAAATCGGAGATTTAAAGCATTTAGAAGGAATATCATGTGTGATTCATGTTGGAATAAAGCTTATGAGTGAGGTATTGTAATATAATTCTTCAATTTCTTCTTAAAATTATAGCAGGGAGGGTGTTTACTTGCCGATTAGCCTATCCTCTGTCGTTTGTAACAAAAAAATGCAAAAGTTCAACACTACGCGTCATACCTTGAAACTAAATTTTTGTTTCCATCTTCAGTTCTTATTCTATTGTTTTTGGAAAGTGCTGCTAGAATCGTATGGCTTACCGGAATTGATGCATTTTTTTTTCGATGTTATGATCAAAATGTGAAAATTTGGGGAAGGTTTCGTCGGAAAGTGTTTAATAATTATTTATGTGATAGGACAGTAGGATTCTAGCAGCACTTTTCATGGTACAGAAATGTTTTTACATAACTATTATTACAAATTAAAACTAATTATCCCCGGGGTAGTGTTGAACTTTTCACTTTTTCATTAAGGTATATTTTCTAATTATAGACATCACATGGTGACGTCATGGTGAAGTGCTGACTGTAGTATAAGTTCTATTGAAGTCTACAGAATGCATAATTATAGCAAAGTTTTATCCTTAACTTTTCCGATCTTTTAGTGTCACATATTATGAAAAAAGTGTTATTTCGCCGAATTCTGATCCATGTGCTGTCTTAACATACCCGTGTCGCTCCGTGATCGGGAGGTCGTGAGTTCGAATCTCGGCCGCGACTGACCTAAGTTGATAGAAAATGGGTAGCAATACTTCTTCGCCATGCGTTCAGCGCTTTGAAGTGAAGGTTGCAGGTCCTTCGAATGAAACCTTAAAAACAGAGGCCCCGTGTCAGCGGCAGGCCTTTGCACGATAAAGATCCCTCACTGCTCATTGGCCCTGAGTGCCGAGTAAAGGTCAAAATTTTAGTGAAAAATTGTCGAGAGGGACGTTAAAAAAATATACAATTAATCAATCCAAATAAGAAGCAGACTGTTTAATTCAGTTACAAATGTTTTGCTGTAAATTTGTTTTTAAATTATGATCAGTTTATGAGATTATTTTATAAATCTCATTTTTATTTCTGTTTAATATAATTCCAGAAGTCTTGTAATCAAAAGCGTAAGATACATTATTTTTTTAATTACAGATACCGAACGTCATGAGGGTAAGTAAAATTTTATATCAAGCCTATGATATGCACTGATTTAGATCTAAAAGCTTTTCTTTCTTCAAATATCTTTACCTTTGAAAAAAAAAGAATGGTCGTGACAGAAACAAAAAAATGTCATTCTTTTCCAAAAGTTATTATATTTAGTTATTTACGGAATGGCTCTAATGTTATAAAAAGCGTAAAGTGACCGAAACCAGTTTATACTCGAATTATTTGGCCAAGAATCAGAGTAATTTCCTATGATTAAAATTCAAAATCATAAAAAAAACTATGTTATAATGTTTCATTGCTTTTTATAAGTTCAAATTTGCATTTACCGCTCAATTATGCAATCATAGTAACTGAAGGGATGGGAAGCCAGGGGAGGTAAAGTGTAATACATGTAGACTTAGAAGCCATTATATTTGTTTAGGCATGGTAAGATCGAGTAACTGTTTGCAATTAAAGGTACATTAATTAAGTGTAGAATTTTCAATGACTTAAAATGAAAGGATTTCTGGATAAGATAATTCAGCTGAATGTCAAGAAAAGTGTGTCCCTATATCAACCAGGTTATACAGAAAAAATACGCGTTCCTCTTGAATATTAACCAAAGAGAGGCTAAATACAAACATATTAAAATTACTCAATAATAAAAGTGATTATCAAAAGGATTTAAGGAAATACATAATAGATATAGCGAGTTAATGATAAATTAAAATCGTCAATTGCTATTTTCAAGCATTATGAATTTATTCTAGCATGTAATAATTCTTTATATCATACGTGTTGGTGATACAGACCGTTGGATAAACTTATGCGTTATCCACGAGTAGATGCTTTATCAATAACACTTCAGGTTTTGAAAATATTCCTCGCTTTAAAATTTTATTTGAAACTTTTATTTGTGAAAACTATTGCCCTGATAAAATGAATGAGAAAGAGGGAAGATATCGTTCAAAGCCAGAAAAAGACTCGTATATGTCAAAGAACTGTCTTATTCTATCAAGGAACCTGTTTTGGCTACTTGTAGACAGATGTTACACCCCCCCCCCCCCTTTAAGTCGTTTTCGGAAAAAGTATAGCCAAGCAGTTAAGTTGTTGTTATAAGATTTCTTTAACATCTTCAGTAATGCTTTCTTATATTAAACTACGTATGGCTACCTAGTAATGTAGGTGTAGCTTATCCTGGATCAACAATGAATCTATAAGTGGGCCCCTAGCCGTGCCTATCACGCTTTGTACTGCCATCGTCCAAAGTGTCCATTTTTACGGTCCCATGGTCCTTACAACTTTCAGTCAGAAGTTCATTTGATGTAAAGCTACAGCAATTGTCACATAATGTTTTCAAAGACGCGGGTAGCAGAAATTCAAAATTTTGAACACGATCTACTTTCTTGCGAGGTATATCAACATCAACGGTTCTACGTCATGAAGTCATACGTCATCGATTTGAATTAGCAATCATTCCTGTAGTTTCGCAGGGGAAGTCTCAAAACGAGAGTCGTATCAGATAAATAGAACATCTATAATTTTGTGATTTGATATTGGCTTTATCCAACTCTTTGAAATGGTGTATATTCGCTCGACAATCCTCGCGAATATATACACCATTTCAACTCGTTGGATAAAGGCAATATCAAATCACACAATATATATATCCTCTATATATCTGGTACATTTGACATGGCACTGAGCTATCGTAACGATATTTTTTTTTTGATTTCTATTTTAGGAAATGACAAGAGGAAATTGATAAAGAGCATACAATGAATGTAATTAATTTTAAATAAAACAGTTTCTGGCTAAATTTAATATAAAAAGTTTTGAGTTACGAATTCTAATGCATGCTTGTTATTGTGATTGAGAGCCGATGAACGGAGAAAGTTTATTTGATTAGCTATCTGTCTCTTACATTTTTTACCGTGTACAGGGTTAATTTTTCCCCTGTTTTTTTGGCCTTTTAACGCTTACAAACAATGTTGCTTTTTTTAATGTGCCCAGTCAAAGATTTGTTTCAGAAACTACACTGTATTCTTTAAAGTCATCCCGTTTTAAATTCGCCCCAAGGAGAGAAGGGCAAAAGGGCAGAGAATAAAACGGGAGCGCATATTTCCCTGTATATAGTATGCATTACGTAAAAAATGAATTCAATTGCAGTCTGCAGAAGAGTTTAAAAATAAAGTACTAAATACATGTAATATAGGAAAAATAAATATGATAGGAGCATGTTTCATGTGCTCTTTTCTAGGCTTTAAAATTTTGGTACATGTACTTAAATTAATATAATCTACAAAGAGCAAGAGCCATCTTATGCATAAAATGGCCCTGTTCTTATATCAATTAATTAACTATCAACCTCTTTCCCATTTCATTTATAAAAAGAAAGTAGACACTTTGTGCTTTCATTTTCTATCATACACTTTCGTTTTGTGAATCCAAATATTAGAAAACAAGCTTTGACAAATCGCAATAATCTTAAAATTTGCAGAAAACACGCGGATTTGACTACCTTCAGCAAAGAATTAAAATATGAGCACAGCCCACGATCCAAAAAAATAATACATGTTTTCTGATCTTCAGAAACAGATCTTTCATTATGTATTTGCATGTTTTGGATCTGAGGTTGTGGCCTTTAAAATATTGAAAAAAAATACTTTAACTTTGGGCCATTTCCGAAGGAATTTACAGGATATGAGGAAAATGACGCATTTTATGACGTCATAATACTTTGACAAGGGGGAAAATTACGTCACAATTAAAAGATTCGTGGTCACCAACACTCCAAGTATTTTAAAAACACTGCATTTGCAACCTTCACTGAGAAGTTTTGATTTCATATTTCTAGTACATGTAAGTTAGAACGTAAGTAATTCACTACATTACACAGTATAACATGATTTTTGTTGTCAAATGTAATTCCATTTTATTCTACAATGTCATATTAGTTAATCTCATAAGTACAAATTATGACCCCTTGGACAAGGGCGGGGCCTCTAAAGTATTGATCAAAGTAGAATGGCATAAAATAAACTTTATAATTATTCTCAAGTACAACAAAGCCATGATGGCTCATAATAATTTGTCAGCATGAAAAGGTATGTAGATTTAAGTTTACATAATGCATTGAAACATAGAACACTCGTAGAATGCATATACATGATTGTAATTCTACTGTTTGTTTTTATTATAAATTAACATTTGTTCTGCATTCCTATTCTCAACTTTGATACACCATTGTAGTCCCACCCCGACCTTGGGGTCATGATTTGAACAAATTTGTATCTTCATTACATTAAGATGCTTCCACATGAATTCCTTCTTTCCTGGCCCAGTGGTTCTGGGAAGAAAATTTTCAATGATTTTTCCTATGTATTGTTAATTGTTAAATTTTGATACCCCATTTCAAATCCATCCTACCCCTGTGGGTCATGATTTGAACAAATCTTGCATTCACTCTACATGAAGATACTTCCACATTAATTCCAATTTCCCTGACCCAGTTGTTCTGGAGAAGAACATTTTAAAAAAAAATTTTCTGATGTAATCATATGTTAAATTTGATACCCCATTGTGGCCTTACCCTATCACGGGGGTCATTATTTGAACAAACTTGAATCTACACTACATGAGGATGCTTCCACATGAATTACATTTTTTCTGGCCCAGTGGTTCTTTAGAAGAAGATTTTTAAACGATGCCATTAATTTTTCACCGATTAGTAATTTAGGTAATTTATAATTTCCGATAAAATAAGGAAATTACCATATTTTTCATATACTACTGTATTTTTAAGCTGACTAAAATAAATATATAGCATCACTTTAGAAAAAGTATAGATACATGTGGACAACAAACATTGTGCAGTTATTTTTTTACTTGTCTTGCCCTTGAACTTTTCGGTAAAATTTGACATTCGTTGACCTAAAATCGGAGCCCAAGTAACATTTAAGTGTCATTTGATGACAAAAAATACCGATGTGATTAGCGATGAACATACTCTTCAAAATAACATAAAGCTACTTTAAGTAGAATGTCTTGCTTAAAAATAAACAGTTAAACATTAAGTTTATCATATTTGGTGACTGTTTTTCTTTTAGGGAATGTTGCCTTAACTGTACTGCTGAATGTAACCAACATGTGTATCAAAAATTTTATTACCTTACATAATACTTTGAATATCTATTTCAGTTCACCGGCCTTCACTTTGTAAGTATCAGTTGATAAAGCCTTATATTTAATTGTAAATTATATATTAATTATAATTATAAATTTAAAATGTTAATGTGTTGATTCATTTCATTACATTTACCTGTAATTCTTCACATCTGAATTTATGATATGATTTTAATAATTTTCTCCAATTATATCGACTGTAGAACTCTGATACGTAAATAGCTTTGGGATATATTTTCAAAATATCTCTATTCATGCATGGTGATTCTTAATTAATGTTATGATAGGTGAAAAATTTTCTTTTTTCATTTTGCGGAGGTGACATGTGTGTATTTTGTTTCGACAGAAGCTTCTGAAGTCGTTACTGGTCACATAATTTAATTTCATGGATAAAAAAGTTGCACAAAATACAACAAAGACCTCAAATTTCTAAACATATCATGGGATCTAAAAATATCATCTTTCTATAAATAATAAATAAACATCACCAAACAACCGCTTTAGAATTATGGATACATAGATAGGACACTAGGTTGAGTTTGGGGGAAGTCAGTAATGCGATACGCAAGGTGCTGACCTTCTAGCGGTTCATGAGCTCTATTGAAATATCGGTAATTTTATGCACGCAGAAATAGACATGCTTACTTCGTCCAGACTCACAACAATAATGTTGTGGGGATGCGACACAGCAACAAACTCCCTTAAATAAATTTGAACAGTTCATAGATCGTTTACAGAATTGCGAAAAATTTTAGGCTGTGTACACAGAATATGTTTTACGTTTGTCAATTTGACATTTATTGATTTCTTGATTACTTCTCTGCAGTACTGTTAAGGCCTATTATAAAGAAATCGATGGAATATACGTACAAAAAGGGGACTTTTTAAAACTGAGTTTATCTGTATGAAGCCGTTTTACTGATACATAACTAAAATACTTAATGAAATAGTATAGTATACACTACACTGCACTGAATTAAATTTGGTCCCTTCAATGGACAGTCCCGTGATAAATGCATAGTATGTGTACTGCATGGAAATCATTAACAAAGAGGTAAAGCCACGAACCATAATATTTGGCCCTGTGTTTTTCACAAAAATTGAGTTTCTATTCATGGCCGGTATTATACGTTAATTATTAGAGGACAACTTACTTCTTTTCCTTACGTAACTCATTTTATTAAATAATGCGCTTTTAGGCACGTGAGATGGTTTGAAGATGCGACGGTTTCATAAAAACATTAAAAAATGCCGATTTTTCGACAGATTTTCCCAAAATTAAGTGTGGCCACAATCAAGAACAACTTTCATACTTACCATATGTATAAATATTGCTGATACGAATCGACACGCTTAATGTAATCGTTGTTCATACGTGTGGCCAATATAAAATATGCCTTTACATTTAAATTTTGATGTCGCAAAGATTCACCAGTTTTGTTAAACATTCATTAATATTTGGTTTATATAACAATAGTTGTATAAAAATTACACACAATATATTTTAAAAATAGTCGGTAGTTCGTTTGAAACGAAATTTGTGGAGAGGCATGATCTTCGATTTATTTTATCCGAATTCAAAACTCAAAAAACATATAAGTTACATTTCTCTTCGTCAGTCTTTGAATATGACGTTAAAAGTAATACAAATACGTCAATTGTGACGTCATAAAGACTGTAATTATTTTAGATGATAATTGATTTTTTTTCAAGATGAATCACTTAAACTTTACTCGATATCATTAAATTACATGTATTTACAGAGGTCTATTTCTATTATTTCCAATTTCACCTCCCTTTCAATCGCCTGTTTTCGTTTTAAAGCTGTACACTATCTTCGTGTTGTAATTAACAATATGAAAAAATGGACCCCCACCCCCCTTTTCTGGATCCATATCACTGTGAAAACATGCAATATCATAATCACGTCCGCCCTTCGTTATGCAAGCAAAATAATATTGCGCTAGCTTGCTGCTGAAATATTAATAAAAAAAAGAAATAATGTACGGAATTGAAGGATTTAGATATTAATTGTCTGCAATTCCACGAAACAAAATCTTGAACTTGTATGAGTATATGTCAAATTCAAGTTCCCTATAATATTACGAGAGGTAGAGTCAACACTGTTACATATTATAGCCGCAATTTAGATACGTATATCAGTCATCGATCTATTTTACTTTTAAACAAAATCTTCTGAAATAATTTTATGCAGGTGTAGAAAAGTAAATTTTCATACTGCTTCAAAAGCAAAAATCCTATTTATAGTGCTGTGTGTAGCTTCGCACTGAGGACATCGATGTATGTACATATGTATACTGTATATTGATATTTTCATCAATATATATTTCAAACAATTATAATTCCATTTGGTACAAATATAAAATACAGAAATATGTCAGTGTATTGGTGTGTCTTTGAATTCAGTATTTATAAAATATTTTCGCAACGCCCCCTTCGCAATGTGCTTTAAATATTTACCTGTAAGTGTTCCAAATATTTCATAAGTAATCTATGCTACAGGTCGTCAGTTAGTTGGAGGTAGATGCAAGGGCAAATCTAAAGAAATCATACCTACATACACAATCGAAAAAAAAAAAAATTACAAGTGAAAAAAAACTGACGAAGTGAAATAAATCTATTCGATAGTGTTTGGGGGGGGGGGGGTTTCATTCATAAATACAAACATAAATTAACAGGGTAGGGTAATTTACTTTCTTTATTCTATAATTGTAAAAGTATCCCCGGCTGATCAGCAACACTTTTTTTTAATTGTTGCATGGTCGAAAGCGCTCCACAACAGCGGGGGTGATCTTTAATCTTCTTTATTGTTAAAAATTATAATATAGATCTTAAACTGCATAACATATAACTGGCCTTGATCTACACTTGAACGGACTTACATATTCCAGTTTTTGATCAAATGGGGTATCAAACATTATATAAAATGACAACAATTATTTAATACATGGCGTGTCCCAGAATATCAGAATTATCTCGTGCATGTAATTTCGTTGCCTTCATAGATCATAATTTTAAAATATGCTAGCTTGGTATTTAGGATGTGTTATTTTCACATTTTTTTTTCTCTCTATCCCCGAGATGATAGCAATTTGATAGGAAATCGTTGAATTGGTAAATTATAAACATTACCTCCTTTGTCTGTATACCCGGTATTCATCCATGCGCGGATCTAAATGAAGAGACTGGGATCTGCAGAGTTTTAAATACCTATACTAAACTAAGTAAAAGTGACCTTGGATCCCTCCTAGATGACACTGAAACCCTGGAATATGTGTTGAGTTTGTATAAAAAGTCATGGTATTATTTGTATGGGAAACACAATCATCATCGCAAACCACGACCACAATGCCCATACTCTCCCATTCTGAAGGAAAGAGCTGTATGCCGACTTCAGACCGTGTCTTGAGAAGATGGGGTAAACAATCCGAAACATGGGAAAGGAGTTTGTTTGGGTTTATTTTGTTTATTTGGGAGGTTTGCTGTTGATTTGTTTTGTTTGTTTGCTTTTTTCGCATGTGAAGAGATTTTTGGCTTGTATATTTTTTTGACAGCAAAAAAAATTCTGGATCCGCGCCTGTTCATCTGTTGGGGTTTAAAGAGGTTTAAATAAAGTGGTTATAGATTTGGTAATTAATTTACAGTTTATTCAAACAAGTGCCGTCAAATGTCTTTGACTATGAATCTCGAATGAATTTCCAGTATGCATAGTAATGTACACTACCCTAGCGCTAGAGCTTCTACCGAAGGGATAACAGTCGACGATTTAAAAAAAAACGTGTGAAGGTATGTCGGCAAAATTATATCCTTCCATATGTACAGCAAGTCCGAAGGATGATATTTTAAACAAAATGTCCATACAATTACGCACGATAGGCAACAAATACATGTATATACACATGGTAATGTTAATTACGCAGGGCCCTTGCAACGGCTATTAAAACAGCCTTCTGTTGCCTATTATTAATTTCACCCCCCCCCCCCCCAAAAAAAACTGAACACTTAATATTCACTTTTTCGTGACTTTACGGATTAATCAATACTGTGGATACAGGTAATATTTACACTGTGAATAATTTTCCCCTATTTTCTCTTAATGTATAATTTTAAAAAGATGTTTTTGATTTATCAGGACAATATAACAGTATTTGACACTTTTTTAATCAAAGCAAAAACCATCTTCCCAAGTCAAGAGTTTCTGATCCGCTCCGCACCACATGGAGCGGAGCGGATCAGAAACTCTTGACGTGGGAAGATGGAGCGGAGCGGATCAGAAACTCTTGACTTGGGAAGATGAGCAAAAACTAGCTACCGTAGCTACATGACATTGTACAGTGTTTTTATCTCATGATTCAAAACTTTTTAACGGTCCTATGATAAATTTCACAAATTCTTAAGTAGGGTTTATTTTAGCGGATCCCCCTTCCAATTTAATAATGTAGATATAATTACCTTCATTTAGATAACGTTAACGTCATACCGTTACAATATACATGTGTATATATAACGTCAAAAGTCATGACGTTATACATGTAGATTTTACTTGAAACAATACCATTTTCAAACGACTATAAAAAGAAAACTGGAAAAGATATCACTAAAAAATAAATTATGTTATAACCCACAAAGTCTAACCTATCACATAATAAAATTTTATTCATTTTGGTGACAGGGCATATTTTTGCACTTCGTGGCTATAGCTCTTTCAATATCGCAAGGGCATACACTATTTAAAATTAAAAAAAATAAGACACCAATTGTTTCTGCATACTTTATAAAAAATGCTGCTGCTTTGTACAGAATTTGTACAGAATTTTATTGTTAAACTTTCAAGTAAATATACTCATATCGAAATATGTTTGACCTTAACTAAGTATTTTCTGCCCTTAGTAAGTCAAACTCTCGATTTAAAGAAAGCAGCAGAACTTTTCAAGTTAAGGAACATATCCTTTATTAATATTTTAAAAATGGCTAACATCTATTTAGTGTATGCCCTTGCGAAAAGGCGATTTAATTTGCCACCTCGATGTTAAACATGCAAAACTTGCACACATAAAAATGCAAAATTAACTAAATACATACGCTCGCTAATCGTTGAATAATCGCACTAAACAAATCTTTTACACTGGTATTAATCCTATCTAATATATGTATATAATATTCTTATTAGTAATAAAATGCATTGTTCACTGTAAAATTATACATAAAATACGTCTTATTTACCAAAATGACGTCATGTCGACAAGTTTGCTGTGATTGGTGATTTGTTTCTAAACTGTTGTCTGGGATTTAACTAGCAAATATTTCCAATGCAATGCTAATACAGTTGAAAATTGCAAAGTATTTGATTTTCTAGCATTATGGAGGAATAAAAATAATGTACCAATTTTTTTTTGTGACGTTACAGAAAACATTTCCGGTATAATTAGGCCCCGCCCCCTTTTCAAGCATTAACAGTGCTCCGTCTCCCACACGTTTTAAATGTCAAAACATCAAAAGGTCTAAAGGGTTAGTAGGTGATGCTTTATAACACGTACATGCGTTTATTGAATGATCCTTATCATGCTCATCTATAAATTCCGTATTTTAGTTTTTCATTTCAAAATTTTGTTTTCCTAATTTAATAATTTCGTTTTCTTTATTTTTTATTTAATAATTTTGTGTTTCTTTATTAATAGTTTAGTTTTCTTACTTTAATAGTATTGTTTTTCTTTATTTAATAATTTCATTTTTTCTTTATTTAATAATTTCGTTTTCTTTATTTAATGATTTTGTTTTTCTCAATTAAATATTTCGTTCTCATTATTTAGGATTTTCGTTTCTTTATTTAAAAATATCGATTTTCTGTATTTATGAATTTCGTTTTTTTTTCCCAATAATTTCCTTTTTCTTTATTTATTTTTGGTTTGAACTATTGAGCTTCCGTAGATAACGAGCATTATTGAAGATCAAAAGTCCAAAAAACAATACAAAAAAGCAGCAGAGCTAAAAAGGACAACCAAAATATGAGAGGTGGGATCAGGTGCCATGGACGAGTGAGCATCCCCTGCCAACCGGTCAAACCCGCAGTGTGTTCATTGTCATGATCGTGAAATAACGGAAAAATCCCCTGTCAATTCAGTGTATTAATAATGAACTAAAAATTAGTATGTAAAATGTCCATCAGCATTTGTCTCAATGATAAATTGTATTTGCTGACAAAGTCATTGTATCTATCATAGCACTTACAAAATGATGACTTTAAATGAGACTGCTGATATTCTTGTTTCATCATTTTCCTTCTCAATAATTTACTCAATAATGTAAATCATTCATACAATAGCATGCTCTTGCGTATCGAATCAACTGCGATATGTACACTCCGTAAAATATTTAAATATGAAATTACTTTTTCCTATTTTATCTGAATTAAACAAGTATAAAAAGATGGAAATGGAAATAAATGGAAGAGTAAATAAACTTTTTAAAGTGTGAGATACGTGCGAGGTACATGTGTGATTCTGCGTTAGAAAAAGTAAATGGTATATGCGTTAAAATGCTAGGGGATGAAAGCAAATTTTCATAATTTTTTAATGAACAGAAAATGTTCAGAGCACAATAAGGATTACATGTGTGTTGAAATTAAAGATAAAGGTCTGGTACTCTGAAGCATTTTAAAATTTCGTATATGACAAAATGTTGGAGAGTTATGTAGATTACGTTTAGTACATTACTTAAAACCAAAACCGTACTTTGATAATTGCTTTCTAATATGTACAAAAGCATTATGCTTGAATAAAGTTGTAATACCCAATTCCGAAAACATTCAAATACTAATGAATTCGCTTATTTGCAGTATTTTGAATTTTGGTTCATTAAACCAAAAAATTGAAGAGAACTGTATATACGTGTGAAATTACAATGGAAGGAAGAAAAGGTGCACACAACAGGAGTACGATCAGAACATGTACATTTTGATATAAAAGTAGAAATACCGGTACTCGAGTGTACTTAAGAATTCAAAAAAATTATGAAAAGACCTATTTAGTATCACGAATTGCTTACATGTGAATTTACTATGTCGATTCCTGAAAAGTTGTGACTCGAAGTAATGAACAGTTGGATTCAATGAAAGATGTAAATCATAACTTAAAACAATTGAAACATTTGCTCCAGTAGCTAAATCGGAATTTTTCATCTTTAAGGGATTTTTCATGGCATTTTTCATTGTACTGAGAATTTTAAAAATAACAGAAACGAAAGAATAAGCTAACTAGTAATTATAAGGGCCGTAATTTTTTTCGGGAATTAAGTCATCATTGTACAGGGTATTAACATCTTTTAGTTAATTAAGTCATACTTCCTGGCTTTGATCTATGTAAATATTTTGTGCACAAAATATGTAGTCGTTTGTAAATTTAAATTGCTTGAGTTCTCCTTGTACCTTTTCCTTAGAAAAAAAGACATTTATTGTAATTCATACATTCAAATTTTCCAAAATGCTTTGTACATCCAAATGCATTATGGCATTGATTTCATTATTTTACATTATATATTTAATATCTACATGTTTTTCAGTTTTCTGGCTTTCACAATGTGTAGTATTAGAAAAAAACCTTATTTACTACGGAATATAAAATGTAAATGTAAATTGCTGATTCTATCTACGTTTTTATGTCACCGAAATACGCAGTACGGTTAAGGCAACCCATGGAAAAAATATGGTAATGAAGTCATAATGAGGTTTGACGTCATGACAGTTGCTCCGTCCTGATTGATCCTTATAAGGAAATAGAGCTCAAAATAACTATTTACCGATATTTGCAAGAATTTGTAACAAACAGAAATATTTCCATGTTTAAATAAATAATTATTAGTGATTTCCTCCTATATAGAATAGCATGTTTTTAAAATAATTCTCTTTCTTATGTACCGTTCGGCTGCATTCGGCTTCAGCCAAGCGCTTGCACTCGATGACACGGAATGTTGTTTACATCTAAAAACGTGGCGACATCAGCTGAGATATGCAGTGGATTTAAATGCAATAACCAGACATTCTTTAAAGAAAATAGGGATAAGATAAGAGACAAGGCATTGTTTATCCCTATTACGAGAATATGAGGACATTATTACAGAAAATAATGGAAGACTGAGACAATCTGCACTAGCTCCTTAGATCCATCACTGCAGTGCATTCAGCCCAGGTGTGTACAATATGTAGATATGCTTTTGTTAACATCGAAGAAAAAGAACGATCGCGAGTGTGTACGTGTTTATTTAGATTATTACAGTCAGTGAAAAACTAATGCAGTTCAGTGTGTGCCCCCCGCCCCCCTTCCCAACAGCCCACATAAAGTTGATCACTTTTTTTTACTAGAAATTTAAAAATGTAATTGTACTAAATATAGAGTCGATAAGTTTATTTTCTTTGAGACAACATCTGTAATAAGGGGGTTCAACAGTAATACAAACTTAAACTAAATTAAATTTGAAATTTCATTGTTGCCGTCAATGTCAGAGTTGACAATGATTTACTGAACATGTAATGTTGTCTTTTTGGCATATAAACATGCTACATAATGTAAAAACATATCTGTATCATTATGTCGAAAACAAAGAACCTTCACTTTAGATCTATGGTTTTAAATTTATAGAATTTCTAAATTAATGGGGAATAAATATTTATTTTTTTTTAGTTTGATTTCATGTCAATTAATTTCTGTAATTTATACATAATTATTTTTTAAAATTATATGATATATTATACTTTTATTATTGTAGCAGTCAAGAGTTCCAGGCTTGAAGAATAAAAAAATACATAATGCATCCATATCTCCACAGGGTAGGTACACATATAAAGCATTCCACATTTTTTAAACCATGCATGTGTGCATGATTATATTTATTTTTTCATTTTGGTAAAGATGAAAGAATTTTTTTTTTCAATTATTTGTTCTTGTAAATGTCAGAGGTTTTAATTTCCCAGAAAAGTTTTGTAACACAACTTTGTTTCCATTTATCTTTTAATATGAATTTTATAAATTCACTACAGTATACAGTATATCATGAATTGTTTTGACAAATGTAATGTGATTTTATTATACAATGTATTTTATTTAGTAATTTCATAGCAATAGCATATACATGTATAATGTGTTGTAGCTATTCCTAAAGAATTGAACCAATGGATTCATTCAGGCGGAAAGTTAATCCATCATTTAAGGAAAATGGTACGCTTCTTATTAGCTATAAACTTAATTACCATGCAATATTCCTGGCAAACAATAAAATATAACAGTAGAATTACAAACATTTAATTATGCATCCAATGTTTGTGCATGTTTCCATGCATTATTCTGAATTTGATTCAATTTTAAACTCCAATTCACTCTCAATAATGGTATGTTACTACATGTATATCCTGATTTTCTCATACATGTATTTTCAGAATTGATTTCATCTACAAGAACATGAAGTGATGGAAATAATTTGCAGCTGTTCAGTATTCCTTGTACAGTCTACCTTAATTTGAAAAGCTGTTAATGAAATAAAATTTCTTCATATATATGATTTGACTTTTCCATATACATGTACTTACTGTACAGGTGTTGAAAAGGCTATTAAGATTTGATAATCTTGACTTGCATATATTTGTGTGGTGGGTGTCAATGTTCATCAAGATTTTATTTCCAGCATGTACATTGTGTTAATTTGTTTTTCTTAATAATAGTAACTAAAAAGGAGATTAAAGGCTCCCCTAATTGATTCAAAACAAGAAAGGGGACCACCATTTTATTTTGAAAGGAGGGGGCCGGGGGGGGGGAGGGGGGTTGGCAAGTTTTCCCAAGTCACTATTTTTTTTATTTCTTTTCATGTCAATGAAGACAGGTCTACTAATATTTATTTCCAGTAAGTTGAAGGACAGATTATTTATTTTCCTCTTCACTGAAAAATGTCTGACAAGCTAAAAAAATAAATTAGAAGAGGTGGGAACATTGGTCTGGGGCAGATAATTTATTTTTTATCCAGTCTGGGACATATTTATTTTCAACATTTTTGAGATCTAACCCCCCCCCCCTCTTTTGGAATAAAATGGTAGTCCCTTTAACAAATAGTCAAATACAGGAATATTTATGCTTTCCACTAAGTCTTAGTTCTTAAAACGTAGAACTTAAATCCCATAGGAGTTGAAGGTTTGAAAGAAAGCCATGATAGAATCTTGTATGCGAAAAAAAATATTTGTACACAACGAACGTCACAAGTGTATATATGTACAGTAGTGACAGAGGGGTATAGTTATCGAATTATTTATTGATGGAGGCTATCAATTGACTATTATAATTGAATATTCCCATTTTTATCAATAATCGGCGTTTTAGATTACATGGTGCGGCAAATTCTACAACTACATGTAACTGCATGTGTGTTTACACATATTCGAGGAAATGCGGAAGGTCTGAAAGATGTCTTATAACATACATATTTCATACATTGTATAGAGATCGAAGTCACAAAATAGAAAGTAATATCCAGTGTTTTATGCATACTGTTCGATTTAGTAAAAAGATCCCAGCGCAGTCTGCAAGTATAGGCCTAGTTATTTAAAATCTACTAGGTAAACAAACTTTATCAAGTACTCAAGAGTTATCTCCCATGCTGGGTCAACGATGCGTTTGAAAACTATATTAAGACTGACTGTACCAAGTTGTCAATTTTTAATCAAAAAGTTCAAGGGCAAGCCGACAATCTAATAAGTAGGTTTTTATTTTAAATTATTCATTTTACCGTATAGTTTTCAAAAAGTGATGCTCATTTCTTTGTAATCCTTTAGGTAATTTATAATTTCCGATGATATTAGGAAAATACCCTATTTTTCGTATACTACTAACTGTTTTAGGTGAATAACTTAAATGTATCGGAAAACCAACTGAATGAGCATCACTTTTGCAAAAGTATAGATATATAGGGACAATTTAAAACACTGTGCAGTTATTTGTTTGTTAGCCTTGCCCCTTGACTTTTTGGTTAAATTTAACATTTCATTTGTTGACCTAAAATCGGAGCCCACGTGACTTTAGAGGGTCACATGATCACAAAAATTCCGAGGTGAATAGCGATGGACATACTCTTCAAGATAACATAAAGCTATTTTAACTAGAGTGTATTGCTGAAAAATAAAATAGTTAAACATTAATTATATCTTTTTCGGTGACTTTTTATAGAAAATGTTGCCTTAACTGTACTGCGTAGAGAGCTTGCTTTACCTATTTTCATAACATCTAACTTTTTAAAATAATTATAATAAGGTTCCCCAATTTATGTCGGACGTAGCATTTTGATATGTACAAATGTGTCGGAATATTTTGTTTGGACGCTTGTATTCACGCAAAATAAGTTTTTTAATCACGAAATTTGGTATTTTCTTTCTTTTTTTTTTTGTAAACATAGAAATTTCAAGTCACCTTTCATGACATAATTTAATTTCCAGGATTAAATAGGTAAATTAAAAATACAAACACCTACAAACCTCTTAATATATCTTGTAATATTGGAAATATCACGTTTCTAAACAACGATGGACCCCTAAAGTTATGTATAAGTAACAGATAAAAATGATAGTGGTTTAATAGAATTGGTTTTTTAAAAACCAGTGGGTTTCTAAATCAAATGCTTCTACTGTTATGTGTGATTTGTCTGAAAATGTCTTAAATTTTAAAAGGAAAAACAGTATCAGTTTTTTTTAACATGAAATTTTCAAGTCACCTTTCATGACATAATTTAATTTTCAGGATCAAATAGGTAAACTAAAAATACAAACACCTACAAACCTCTTAATATATCATGTAATATTGGAAATATCACGTTTCTAAACAACGATGGACCACTTAAGTTATGTATAAGTAAAAGATAAAAATGATAGTAGTTTAATGGAATTGTTTTTTTTTAAACCAGTGGGTTTCTTAATCAAATGCTTCTACTGTTATGTGTGATATGTCTGAGAACGTCTTAAATTTTAGAATGGAAAACAGTATCTGAACGTTCTTAATTTTTACGTTTCTGAAAGTCGTGATATTGATAAATTGAACATTAAAACAACAAATTACCAGAATCCATTCCCTTGTTAAGTGCTTTAAAGCTATATATTACGAAATTAACTTACACATGCATCTAGTAAATTTATTTAACCAAGCATATAATGCATTTTTCGCATTTATACTTGATAAAATTGTTTTCTTTAAATTACATTCAAAATAAGAAGTACCGTTCACGGTAGCACAGTCGTTAGAGCGGTAGCTCTGTGATAGGAAGGTCGTGAGTTCGTATCTCGGCCGCGACTCACCTAAGTCGATAAAAAAATGGGTAGCAACTGTTCCTTCGCCATGCACTTGGCACTTTGAAGTGAAAGTTGCAGGTCTTTCGGATGAGACCTTAAAAACCGAGTCCCCGTGTTAGCGACAGGCGTTGGTACGATAAAGATCCCTCACTGCTCAATGGCCCAGAGTGCCGAGAAAAGGTAAAAATTTGAAGCCCTTCACCGGCATACGATGACGTCTCCATATGAGAGAAAAATTCTCGAGAGGGACGTTAAACAATATACAATCAATCAATCAAAATAAGAAGCAGACTGTTTAATTCAGTTACAAATGTTTTTGCTGTAAATTTGTTTTTAAATTATGATCATTTTATGAGATTATATGATAAATTTCTTTTTTATTTCTGTTTAATATAATATAGAAGTCTTGTAATCAAAAGCGTAACATACATTCTTTTTTTAATTACAGTAAGTGAACGTCATGGGGGTAAGTAAAACATTATATCAAGCCTATTCTTCAATTATCTTTACCTTGAAGAAAAGAATGGTCGTGACAGTGTTTGAAATAGAAAAATGTCATTCTTTTTCAAAAGTTATTATATTTAGTTATTTAAGGAATGACTCTAATTTTATAAAAAGTGTAAACTGACCAAAACTAGTTTTTACTCGAATTATTTGGCCAAGAATCAGAGTAATTTCCTATGACTAAAATTCAAAATCATAAAACAACTATATAGTAAAATTTCATTGCTTTTTATAAGTTCAAATTTGCATTTACCGCTCAATTATGCAATCATAGTAACTGAAGGGATGGGAAGCCAGGGTAGGTAAAGTGTAATACATGTAGACTTAGAAGCCATTATATTTGTTTAGGCGTGGTAAGATCGAGTAACTGTTTGCAATTAAAGGTACAGTTTTTAAATCTAGAATTTTCAATGAATATTGAAGTGACTTAAAATGAGAGGATTTCTTGGATAAGATGATTCAGCTGGTTGTCAAGAAGAGTGTGTCCCTATATCTACCAGGTTATACATAAATGATATATACTCAACAAAAAAAAAGATACACATAATCAGAATAATATGAAACTCTTAAGTTTTCAGTTCAAACCTTCTTTTATTTTAGCGATTTTAGAGTGTGTTGTGATAAAAATCAAACATGTCCTTTGTTGCAAATTAAAAAGTCAAGTTGATGTCATTTTCATCGCACCCAAATTCAAGGGGCATAACAGTATGTGCTGTGTGACGTCTCAATGCTAGTGGGTTTCCAATGTACGGATATCGTGAAGGAATACCATCTCATTTCAGTCTCTTGCGAACAATTTATGCACTTTTACGCTGATTTTTTCATCCAGCAATTGTAGCAGCAGTTTTTACAACAGGTTATGAATCGCATGAAGTGCTGAAAGGGGGGGGGGGTGATGGTCTTGCCTGGTTTTGGTTACCAGCGGATGGCCAGATAGTGGTCTTCAGACGTTAGTTTAACGGTTGTAAAGCCCATTGATTTATTCCAAATACAGTTGCAACTTCCTGTTGCGTGGCATTGCAGTATCAACACTGCAATCAAATCTTAAATATGGGTTTAATAGGAGTATTACTAGTTTCTCTAAATCCAAAATATCAACGAAAATAAACATCCGATTTTGAAGAAATCATGAAAAACACTACTTTCATAAACATTTTCAATCAAGGGAGATAATTCTACACTTGGGTTTTAAAACCCCATGTTGTCTTTTAAATAGGTCACAGTTATCAGATGATATAAAAAATAATTGTTGCATGTACATTTTAAAAATTTCTTTGACGAGTAAAACAATATGCGTTTCTTTTTTTGTTGAGTATATAAAAGATATTTGACGTTACTGTAGACATTTGCATTCTGAATAACATATCTCTAAATCATTCCAAAAACTTTATCTATATAAAATATTTAGGGGAAAGAAAAATACTCAAAATATGTAGTTTTTCTCTTAAAACCGGCAGTTGTCGTTCTTGTTTCCGGTAGAACTGATAAATTTCGAAAATACAAATAAAATGCAATGATTTTATCGAAAAAAAAAGTTTCAAAAAAGAAAAGTTGAAATTTTCGATATTTATGATCACTTCCTGTGACGACCGGAATTTACGGCAGACAACCTTATCCCAACTGGTTTTGCCTATTCATCAAGATCTATCTTTCCTATAAGTTTGGTACCTAAATCTCTTACCGAGATTTTCATTCTAAAGAAATGATAAAGATTGTGAAGAAGAACAATTTTGCCTCCATAGTCTGTAAACAGACATTGAACATTTAAGACTTAAAAATTAGACTTTTGGCCCCTCACTCCCCCTAATATTAGGGATCAGCCCTTTTTCCTTCAAATCATCCTAAAGCTCTCAGGATTTTGAAAACTTTTTGTTCAACAACTATTCAGAGATCCTCTTTCGTTTTCGAGTAATTTGAAAAAGAAATATTTAGGGGCCAACCCTTCAACTTCCTAAAGGGCACGTTTAGCGAAAAATGAAAGGTTGCATACTGTTTAGAACATTATTTTGAACATCTTTTGTGCAATATTACTTATCAAAATATTTCCCAATTTTGAGAAATAGAGCGCCACAGATTTAGCAATTTGGTCCCTTATCGCCCCTTATTATGGACCATACGACATTCAAAATATAATATATAGTTGTAGATTGCTGAGATAAACATTTTTTCTTCAGTATTGTATTACAAAATATTGACTGCTAAAAAGTTATCGATTAAAGACTTTTGACCCCTCTCAGCCCTGAATTTGAGTGCCCAGCCCCTTTTTCTTGATCTCATCTTAAAGCTCTTAGGATTTTAAACACTTTTTGTTCAACAAATATTCAGAGATTCTTTATTGTTTTCGAGTTATTTGCCAAAGAAATATTTAGGGGCTAACCACTCAACTCCTTAATGGGGACATTTAGCAAAAAATGAAAGGTTGCTTATTGTTCAGAACAACATTTGGAACATCTTTTGTTCAATATTACTTATCAAAAATGTTTCCTTTTTTTGAGATATTAAGCGTCAAAGAATTTTGGCCCCTTGTGGCCCCTAATTATGTAACATATGACATTAAAATTATAATATGCAGTTGTAGATTGTTGAGATAAACATTTTTGCTTCTGTAATGTCTAACAAAATATTGATTGTTAAAGAGTTATCGAACAAAGACTTTTGGTCCTTTTTGGCCTTTAATGTGATAGGTCAGCACTTTTTTCTTGATATCATATTGAAGATCTTGTCATTCTGCACAAATATTGCTCAGTATGTTTTAACAAAATAATGATACTTCAAAAGATATGATGCAATATGTCTCAAAAAATCAGTCATGATTCCTGTCCTAAATTTTGACCCCTACCGAGCTTCCATACTAGGAACTACCGGAAAATTTCCTGACCATGATTCAATATGTCAACATGTCCTCTATCATCCCTGAAAAAAATCAGTTTTCTAGCTTGAGTCGTTATTGAGTTTCATCACAGACATGGAGGTCATCTCCGAGAAATCTTCTGCACAAAAATTGTATAGAAAAAAAAGAATAATAATAAAAGTGAAAAAGAAACAAGAGAATAATAGAAGGGTCTTCCGTTGGAGACGGAAGACCATAATAATAATAAGAAGAAAAAACAGTAGAATCACTATAAGGTTTTCCGTTTCAGACGGAAGACCTTAAATATATAATAATAGATAAAGCGAGTTAATGATAAATTAAAATCGTCAATTGCTATTTTCAAGCATCAAGTATGAATTTATTCTAGCATGTAATATATTTTTATCTCATGCGTACACAATGTAGTGGTGATACAGGCCGTTGGATAACCTTCTGCTTTATCCATGAGTAGATGCTTTATCAATAGCACGTCCGGTTTTGACACGAATCCTCGCTTCAAAATTTTATTTAAAACTTTTATTTGTGAAAATTATTGCCTTAATAAAGAGCGATAATTTTTTTAAAAGCCAGAAATAGACTCGTATATTTCAAAGATGTGTCTTAATCGCTTATGAAACCTGCATTGACTTCTTGAAGACAGATGTTACCCCCCTCCCCCTTTAAATCCCGCAGAAATATGGCTGAAATACTGCCGACTTGGCGTTAAACAATATAAAATCAATCAATCAATCAATTCCCCCCCCCCCCGTTAAATCGTTTTCGGAGAAAGTAAAGCCAAGCAGTTAAGTTGTTGATATAAGATTCCTTTAACATCTTCAGTAATGCTTTCTTATATTATACTACGTATGCCTACCTAGTAATGTAGGAGTAACGTACCATGGATCAACAATGAGTCTACAAGTGGACCCTAACCTTGCCTAAAACGTTCTGTACTGCCATCGTCCAAAGTGTCCATTTTTACGATCCAATGGTCGTTACAACTTTCAGTCAGAAGTTCATTTGATGTAAAACTCCAGCAATGTCACATAATGTTTTCAACGAGGCAGATTGCAAAAATGCAAAATTTTGAACACGATCTACTTTCTTTCTCGGTTTGTCAACATCAACGTTGCTACGTCATCAAGTTATACGTCACCGATTTGAATGAGCAATCATTCATGTGGTTTCGAAAGGGAAGTTTCAAAACGAAAGTCGTCTGAGATAAATTTATAGAACATCTATAATTGTGTGATTTGATATTGGCTTTATCCAACTCTTTGAAATGGTGTATATTCACTCGACAAGCCTCGCGTATATATACACAATTTCAACATGTTGGATAAAGCCAAAACATGTATAAACTCACACAATATGGATATCTTCTATATATCTAGTACATTTGACATGGCAGTGAGTTGTCGTAACGATATTTTTTTTCATTTCTAGTTTAAAAAATGACAAGAGGAAAATGATATAGAGAATGTAATGAATGTATTTATTTTCAAATGAAACAGTTTCTGGCTAAATTTGATATACAAAGTTTTGACTTACGAATTCTAATGCATACTTGTTAATGTGATTGAGAGCCGATGAACTGAGAAAGTTTATTTGATAAACTATCTGTCTCTTATATTATTTACCGTGTGCAGGGTTAATTTTGCCCCTGTTTTTTTTCGCCCTGAATGCATTACGTTAAGAAAGAATTCAATACATGTAATATAAGAAAAATAAACATGATAGGAGCATGTTTCATGTGTTTTTTTTCTAGGCTTTATATTTTTTGGTACATGAACTAAAATAAAAAAAATCTACAAATTTGGTAACAAATTCAAGGTGTGACAGGACTTTATCTAGTATCAATTCATATTTCTAGTACATGTAAGTCAGAATGTAAGTAAAACACTACATTATACAGTATAACATGATTTTTGTTGTCAAATATAATGCCATTCTATTCTACAATGTCATATTAGTTAATCTCATAAGTACAAATTATGACCCCTTGGACAAGGGCGGGGCCTCTAAAGTAGTGATCAAAGTAGAATGGCATAAAATAAACTTTATAATTATTCTCTATATGGAAGCATGAAAAGGTAGTGTAGATTTAAGTTTACATTATGCATTGAAACATAGAACACTCGTAGAATGCATACACATGATTGTAATTCTACTTCTACTGCTTGTTTTAATAAATTAACAATTCAATAATCATTAAAAGCCAGAAATGTTGTATGTTTTAAGCTAATTTTTATCAAATGATAGATTAACTTGCTGCCTGAATAAATCCACTGGTCCAGTTGTTTGGGAATAGTACAAAACAATATATATATATATATATATATATATATATATATATATATATATATATATATATATATATATATATATATATATATATTATCAAAATTGAATCTTCACAACCAGAGGATGCTTCCATATAACCATGTGCCCAATCATGGCTTTGCTGTTTTTTAGAAAAATATGAGTTGCGTCGAGCGAAAAGGGACCTTCGTGACCAAATTTTCGAAAATCGGTTTTTTGCCGTTTCTGAAAGAGCTACTTTTTCTGAATATTTTGATACCAAATATTTTGTTATATACCTTTTAAATTCTAATTAAAACTCCAAATGAAAATAATGCAATGCTATCAGGAAAGGGCTGTAAAACGTTGAATAACGTCACATAACGTCAATGATAATTGGAACGTCATAACCAAATTACCTGTTTGAAATAGTTAGAAATTAATTTTTTTCTAGTTGTATTTCAAAGTTTTTTTTTAAATATATATTTCTCCATATATTAGCATTTTTATTGTTAAATAGTGATAATTTAAAGATTGTTGAAAAAAAAATCTAAATGTACATATATATTGGAATAACAAAGTTAGAGGTAAATTTTCAAGGTTAATATTCAATGACGTCATTTCCAACTCTTTTTTTCTATATCAACATGTATCACCGGAAATTTGTATTTGAAAGGATCTGAAGCTAGGAGAGACCATTGACCATAAAAAAAAAACAAAAAAAAGTTCCTTTTCTGAAACTTTCTCGTAAGGCATTTGTAACAATACGGCCATTTTTCAAGAGAATTTTTTTAGTGTTCACGGAATTGACCGAGTAATTATAATTGCTCGCAAGGAGGTAGAATATCTTACATCACTGTTCATGCATGTAGTAAAGTCTCAAGTATTGGTCTGGGTGAAAGTAATGTTACTTCTCTTTCGGTATAATCAGCAAACCCACCTCCACAAAAACAAACCATTTAACAGTACCTAAATGTTTTTATGGTACTTCCCTGTTCTAAATTTTGGGGTGGTTGGGAAGCAGCTTTCAGGCATTGCACACTTTTACCTTTCAATTATTTCACACTTCTTTCAAAAACGATTTCCCTTCATTTTATTTTAATTGAAAATTAAATTGAAATGTAGAAAATCTCCCAATTCAAATCAGAATTACGTGTTTTTTATCATCCCCCCCCCCCCTTTCGACGATGCTACTTGCCTGTATGACAATGATTTTTAAGATGCTGAAATTGAATTAAATATACCGACCGGTTCTCATATTGTATCATTAACTGTGACTTTACCATATATCTGTGAGAGACATTTTTTTTGAAAGATAAGTTTTTGTACATTTTTGTACATTGGGGAAAGAGGGAGGGGGAGGTCTTCGAAAATGAGCCCGGCACATTGTGTTTGGAACAAGGGTAGGTTACTTCGGCCTCATTCATTCATTCATTCAATTTACTAGATATTTTGTGTTGTACAATGTGAAAAAACGTTCCTTTTATTCTCATTTAAATTATTAATGAATTTAATTTGCTCTACACTAAAAAATACGCATGAAAAATGCCTAGGTTATGTCTACACTAGGTTACGTATATATATATAGGCTTGATGCATCACAATTCAAAGTTGGACGTTTAATTCGACTTTCAGAGTATACTAGAATGGTTAATCAATATATTATATATATAATTGACCTTTTTAACTTTTCTTATGTGCCACCAATTTACGAGTTGGTACGTTGCTTCATGCAATATCTTATTGACCAAGACAGGGTCCCAGTGACATTCTAACTTACAGATGTACAATCTAAACATTACTTGAAGTTCATACACATTTACATCAAGTAAATTATATGATCAGTTAAATTCATATTCAGTGTCAATGAGAACAAGACAATATATGTTTAGCTGCAGATCTGTAGCGTTATGGTTGCTGCTATGGTGTGAAATGGGCCTCTGAAAATCAAAACAGTATACAGCAAAACTCGGTTAGTACGAACACGGATATTGCGAATTTACGGATATAGCGAAGTCATCTTGGATCCCCAACTGTATAAGTTTAATAGATTTCTTATACGGTTATAACGAATTACGGATATAGCGAAGTGATTTCATAGGTCCCAGTGACTTCGTTATAACCGAGTTTTGCTGTACAATATGTATACACGCTGTCATCTGTAGAAATTTCCTTATTTTTTTTCTCAGCATGTGATTGTGAGCAAAAGTTTCAATTATTTGCATTTTGTATTTTTTGGTAGATAGATCTCATTATGCATAATGTGCACAGCCGGTAATCTTCGGCTTACACGGCTACACTTCGTACACGAGCCATCCGTGGAGCTCCGAGTGGTATGTGCACGCAATTACACCCCCCCCCCCCCCCAAAAAAAAATTATGGTAATAAAGTCGCAAATCAATTATCATTATAGGATATTCAAAAAACGTATTTTAATTTTCAAAAATCCTAAATTTTCTTTCTTATAGTCAGGCTATGATAGGGTGAATAATTCTTAAAATAATAAAAGGTCAAGATTTCTTTCATTCCTGATTGAAAAAAAATAATCATATGCATAATCATATATAGAAACCAACTCCATTTGTGGAAAATGTTATTTTACAGAAATAATAAATCTGTATCTAATATATGAGCGATTTTTTTTATTTAGAAGCACGGGGGATATGGTGTATGTACCCATATTTTCAAAGTGGTTATGGTCGAACTAAAAAATATAGTATGTACATGTAATTAAATACTTAAAAACGAAAATGAACAAGTAGAATCGAAACGAAAATAAATTAATTTTTAAAAATTAAGAGAGAATTAAAAAAAAAATCGGAATTATTCTTGAAGGGCTTCCCTTTCCCGTTTCCGTTGTAATAAAAACGAACGTTAGCACATCTATAAAAAAAAAAAAGGGGAGGGGGGGGGGATCAATTTCATTACAATAATATGTAAGATTATAATCTCAAGATGTGTTCATATCTATAGTCTGGAACTACTGTTTTGGGCTGATGTAATCAGAAAATAAAGCTAATAGTTTCCATGCGTCAGATTTTACATGACCTATAACATGACGCTCTTAATTTTCGACTTCAACTTTACCTTAGGTTACATGTACCGAGTTTAGTTTTTATTATAGCAATTAATTTAGGCAATAAATACAAGACCACAAATTAGTTTTGAAAATGACCACTGTTTATTATCTTCACATTTTATTGCGTCATGCAGTTATCAAACCTCCGAGTGTTACGTGTTACGTGTAATGAGTAAATACGGAAGTCATTTGGTTTCGCCGCTTCATCCTTTATGACATGGCTACAGACGAAGTTTCTTAGCTGCTGCATTCTTATTTTTTTTCTAATCTGAATTGAATAAATGCTATTGCAACCATGCTAGAATCAGTGAACTTGATTCAAATAATTAATCTTGCATGGATGACAAACTTTGGGCACTGAGTCGCCAATTCTCAGGCCTTTAAAATTCTGTCTAATGGAGAAACAATCTTGAATAGTTCAGATGTACCCCTCCCCCCTAATAAAAACAAAACAAAAGAAAAAGCAAAACATTGATATAAATGCAGGGGACCAGTTGCTTATCTGTAGAAACTAGAGCTCAGCCGTAAAGGCCGAAGAAGCGATTGGTTTCAGAGCTTATTGAGGTAGACACGTACATTGATTTGTTGATGAACATTTTTGACAGTTCAAGTCTCAAGAATAAATCCATTCACAAACAATATAAAGTTAAATAAGTTTATATATATTATTTTGGGAAAATACTATTTAATCTTTAAATTGACGACATTTAACATTTTTTCAAGACAGTTTTAGGCTCATCTATTTTTTAAATTATAAATGTATTCCTCAAAAATATTTTTGTTTTGCTTTATTATATGATTTATTTTATCGGCAAACGCACCGGCGCGACGTCACGTCGTTGAAGCGCTATTGTGACGTAATTACGTTTATGTCACGAAGGTCCCTTTTCGCTTGACGCAACTCATATATTTAAACGATTTTTCCAATATCCTATATTTTCCTATTTAAAATGTTGATTCCCAGATGTGCCCTCAACCTACCCAGGGGTAATGATATGAACAAATCTGCATTACAATATAATTATGACCGATCATGATTTTGCTGTTCGTAAGAAAAAATTTGATTTTTTCTATGCATTCCTATGCTAAATTTTGATACACCATTGTAGTCCAACCCCACCCTTGGGGGTCATGATTTGAAGAAACTTGTATCTTCATTACATTAAGATCCCGTGGGGATCCGGGTTAGAATTGGTCCTCAGTACCCCCTTGCTTGTCGTAAAAGGCTACTAAATGGGACGGTCCTTCGGATGAGACCGTATAAACCGAGGCCCCGTGTCACAGCAGGTGTGGCACGAAAAAGATCCCTCCCTGCTCAATGGCCCTGAGTGCAGAGCATAGGTCCAAATTTGCAGCCCTTCACCGGCAATGGTGACGTCTCCATATCAGTGAAATATTTCGGACAGGGAGGTTAAACAGTATACAATCAATCAATCAATATTTACAATAAGATGCTTCCACATGAATTCCATCGTTTCTGGCCCAGTGGTTCTTGAGAAGAAGATTTTATAAGATTTTTGTGATGTATCCAATGTTAAATTTGATACCCCAGTGTGGCCCCATCCTACCCCGGGGGTCATGATTTGAAGAAATTTAAATATACACTAAATTAGAATGCTTCCACATGAATTCCATCTTTCCTTGCCCAGTGGTTCTTGGGAAGAAAATGTTTAAAGATTTTTCTTATGTATTGTTTAATGTTAAATTTTGATACCCCATTGCGAATACATACTACCCCTGTGGGTCATGATATGAACAAATTTTGAATCCACACTACATGAGGATGCTTCCACATTAATTCCATTTTTCCCGGCCCAGTTGTTCTGGAGAAGAAGATTTAAAAAAAAAAATTCTTATGTATTCATATGTTAAATTTGATACCCCATTGTGGCCCAACCCTACCCCGGGGGTCATTATTTGAACAAACTTGAATCTACACTACATGAGGATGCTTTCACATGAATTACATTTTTCCTGGCTCAGTGGTTCTTTAGAAGAAGATTTTCAAACGATGCCATTAATTTTTCACCAATTCACAATTTTCTCCCCTTGGAAGACTTTTCACAGTAGCTCAGTCGGTAGAGCGCTCGCTGTTGTTTGAAACTGAAAATTGTACTCTTTTCCATAAGTAATTATGCGTTATTTAAGAATGACTCTTATTATATGAAAACGCGTAAACTGGCCCAATAAGGTTATAGACAATGTATTTTGCCAAGAATTAGAATCATTCCTTACGACATTGAAGGAAATCTAGTTGGGGTATTGTTTTACCAGTGTGTGTCTTCCCCAACATTTATTTTTTTTTAAATAAGTAAAGTAAATAATTTGATATTTTGATTTACTTTAAACATTACACTAAAACTTGTTTTGAGGATTTCATGCTCATAATTCCTTAAACAACTAACAAATGATGTTTTGTTTTGGAAAAAAAATGTAGATATTCTGGAAATAATTAGTATTCCTGTCAGTCATTTACTTGTAGAAATTAAAAAATTATATATCTATTTGAAATTCATATTAAATATACCTTGATAAACGTTGATAAAACTTTAACTATAATTAACTGTAGTAAAATATAGTAAACAATATTTAACTTTAGTTATGTATAACTACATGTATACAACTTTTTTTATTAAAGTATTTGAGTCTAGTAGTCTGTGTGATTGTTTGTTAAATTCTTCGTCTGTATGGTTGTTTGTTAAACTTTCCCTAGCAATTTACTTTGCGACAACTTATAGTTTATTCTCATTTAGCACAGTTTTATTTAGACATACAAAAACTTTAAATGATTAACCAGCTTTTTCATCTTTTCACATTTGCATTGTATTACACGTGAGCAATATGCAATTGCTGACTAAATTGCCTTTGTCTACTAAAATATTTCCGACATAGAAAAGGGAAAAACCCTGTCAAAATTCCCGGTATTTCGTTTAAACCCAGTCGTTGCTAAGACGAAATCATTAAATTCAAACTTACCCTTACATGTAGTTGTGCCAAGTGAATGTCTATCTAAATGAAACACTTAATCTGGAACAGAATCTACTATTTTCGAAAATCAAGACCAAAATGTACGATCCTCTTCCATTTTGGTTTTGATTGAATGAGAAAAGTTTTTTTTTTACATATATTAAAAAAAACATTTTCCAATGCCAGTAAATCAAAGTCGGAAAATGAACTTTTATGTGACCCAATATCAAATTTTACCAGTTTACAAAACATTTCTTGTATACTGTTTATGTTATTTGTTGATTTCGATTGCGATCCAAAAAATGATTATCATGAGTTGAACATGGCGTCAGAATATTCAGGGGGTTAAATAATAATAATTTTTGCAAAACTCTTTGTAATCAAGCAGCCTGGGACAGGAAAGAGAATTTTGCGGATCCCGAAACTTGTTTTCATACAATGACGATCTAATGATAAAGGAAATCCATAATTATGGACTAAAGGAAACATATTATCATGCATAAATGGACAATTTAACTTATTACCAAAAATGTCATTTTATTTTACTAAGAAAGGAAAAAGATTTTTCGACCTTTTGAAAAAAGATTTATGAAATTCATGAGGAACTCTATGATATGAAGTACTTGCAGACTTGAAGTGTCCTTGCAGTGATGTCATCTCTCTCTTTGAGAAAAAAAAGACTAGCTGTATTTTCAAAATAAAGACGCCATTTGAAGTTTCTATATATTTGTCGTATTACGATGATTGATTTATGGTCATGTGATCAATTATATTATTTTTACGTGTTATCACGTGTCAGTTTGACAAACGTCTCCAGGTTCAGAAGAACGTAAATTCGTAATGGAAACATATTTCCAATGTTTGTTTTTTTTTATGCCCCCGTAAACGAAGTTTCGGGGGTATATAGTTTTTGTCGTGTCTGTCTGTCTCTCTGTTTGTCTGTTTGTCCGCAAAAACTTTAACCTTGCCCATAACTTTTGATTTAGTGGAGCTATGATTTTCATATTTCATATGTGTATTCCTTGTGACAAGACCTTTCTTTGGATACCACCAAATTTTACCTTTTGACCTTGACCTTGGAGTTTGACCCACTTTTACATGAAAATTTTAAAATTTTACTTTGGCCATATCTTTTGAACAGTAGACACCAGGACATTCATACTTCACATATGCAATGTTTGATAAAAGACCTTTACGGGATACCAACAGCCTTGACCCTTTGACCTTGACCTTGTAGATTTACGTTATTGGAAAAAACTTTAACCTTGGCCATAAATTTTGAAAGGTAAGGGATATGGCTTTCATACTTCATATATGTAACCTTTGTGAGAAAACCCTTCATTGGATATGAAGATCCTTGACCCTTTGACCTTGACCTTTGAGATTGACCTACTTTAAAAAAAGCAAACCTTGACCATTATTTTTAAGAGCTAGGGCTAGTGCTTTCATGATTTACATATTTGATCCTTATGACAAGACCTTTCATTTGATAACAATAACTTTGACCCTTTGACCTTGAACTTTGAGTTTGACCCACTTTTACATGAAAATTTTAAAATTTTACTTTGGCCATATCTTTTTAGACAGTAGACACCACGACATTTATACTTCACATATGTAATGTTTGTTAAAAGACCTTTCACTGGATACCAACAATCTTGACCCTTTGACCATGACCTTTTAGATTTCCGTACTTGTAAGAAAACTTTAACTTTGGCCATAACTTTTGAACGGTAAAGGATAGGGCTTTCATACTTCATATATGTAACCCATGTCAGAAGACCCTTCATTGGATACTAAAAACTTTGACCCTTTGACCTTGACCTTTTAGATTGACCTACTTTGAAAAAGCAAACCTTGACCATAATTTTTAAGAGTAAGGGCTAGTGCTTTCATGATTTACATATTTAATCCTTATGACAAGTTCTTTCATTTGATAACAATATCTTTGACCCTTTGACCTTGGCCTTGGAGTTTGACCTACTTTTTAAGAAAATGAACGTTGACCATGATTTCTGAACGGTTAGGGCTGGGGCTTTCATACTCTACATAAGTATTTTATGTGGCAAGACCTTTAATTTGATACTAATTACATTGACCTTTTGACCTCGACCTTTTAGATTTCCGTACTTGTAAAAAAACTTTAACATTAGCTTACTTTCAAATTTCACAATTGTTTTCCAGTGAGAAAACCCTACTTTGGGTACAAATTAATTAAATTTGCATTTAAGAAAAGCTTTATCTTTCCTATGTTGCCATACGGGGGCATCAGTGTTTTACAAACACATCTTGTTTTTATTATTATTGTTTTTTATTTATTTTGTTTTGTTTTTTATCTTAGCTGTATAATCATTGCTTCTAATTGTATAAATTTATTTAATTCCATTCTTTAAAACTGTGATTCAAAATACTGAACAGTTTTTTTTTTAAAGGCAAAATTAATACTTTTGAAAGAAATTGAAACAATTCCTGCACTAGCTTGTTTAAAAAAATATATGGAATTTGTAAGGAGTCTTTCTTGGCAATGTACATAGTACATGGCTTTAATAAAAAAAAATAAAAGGAATGAATTATGTAGCTAACTTGTAAGCGTTATTATTTTCTTTTGGAATCAAGAATTCACCTTGACCTCAACATTACAATGTATAAAGGGGCATTGTATTTCTTAACTTGTTATGCGGTTCCTTTCTTCGTTGCTCTAATTTAAAATTTTGCAGTATTGGGGTCAGTGATATACGAGGGTTATTCGGAAAGATCGTGGACTAGTGCCTTAAAATTAAAACGCTCAAGATACATCAATGGACATTTCGCCGTATGTTGATGTTTTTAAAGCAGTGGTATGTCCAGCGGTGCAACATCGCCAATTACGTTTTAAAATTAAGCGTGACTGAGAAAAAATGTTTTGATATGAGTATTGGTCATCCAAAAATCTCGTTAATTCACTCATGCAGCTTGACACAATAGTACCGTAAAATTTGCAATTTAAATGCCATTCTGTAAGTTCATTGAAATTTTATCCTAAATTTTATATGAAATGTCCAATGAATTTAGGTGTTGTGATGACGTGTCTGAAAAGGGAGGATTTCTTTTTCCGATATTCTATAAAGTTTAATTCTCTAGAAATATTAGCATAGATCTAGCAAATATACAAATGGGTTACTGAAAAATAAAATGCATTCATAGTATTTGTTTTAAATGCCAAAAAAAATTACAGAAACAAGAGATGTAAAAGTTAATATCGATTTTTTGTAAGGTTGTTCAAAGTTTGTCACGTCGAAAAGTGCGCAGCACAGTTAAGGTTACAATGGAAATATCGGCTATTTTGTAAGATAAAAAATACATACTTTATTAGGATGGGCAATTCTTTTAAGGAATTCACTGATATCAAAAAATGTTATGTGGTTTAAATTTACATGTTGGGGACATTTAAATTTTTTATTTAGTCTTGTCATGTAATGTCGACTTCACATGACTTTGGCAATTATTCTTGCAGTTTAGCGGTCATCTATAAATTTCAATATTGCATAAGCATAACCAAGTTAAAAATCTTAGTTTATTTTATAATCCTTTTCAACACTATATGTAGTTTGTGAAAAGTGCTGCGAAGCTATAGAAATTCCCTTTTCTAATTGGTAAAATTTCATTTGTTGGACGGCAGGTTGAATATTTTGCTGGTCAACTACATGAAATATAGCTATAATTAATTTATTTGCAAGATTTCAAGAAGTTTGCAGCACTTTTCAAATATCTTAATGCTTTTTGAGTTTATTTGGAAAATTTTGACAAGATACATTGAGGGTATGCCCTTGCAATAAATCGATCTATTACGGTCCTTCCATTACTTTTTTTAATGAATCTGCATACAAACACTCGACAGTATCGCTTGTCTGGAGAATGCACGTACAGTTTATAGATAAAATACTAAAATAGACATCGCATCCAAGCTAATTGCTCTTTATTTTACTGCAAATAATATTTCATTTGAGAACAAAAGACATTTTTCATTGTACAAAATGTGATTTGATCAGCCTCTCACTGTGTACAAACTGCGTCATTTTTGCGAGATGACGTCGCGTTGAAAAGTGCATTGCGATCGATGCATCGTTTATACACTGTTGTGTGGGATTTAACAAACGACAAAACTGCATGTAATAGTAAGTTTGTATGTGGTATACAGCTATCCAGCTGTTTGAAATAGCAAATAATTTCATTTTGTGGTATTTTGAAGACCTTATATTATGTGTGACGTCTTAGTAAATATTTCCCGTACAAATTAGGTCCCGCCTCCTTACTGTAACCTTAACTGTGCTGCGTGACGTTTATCATTTGTTATAGAGGTTGAGGTCCGACGATCAGATATGTTGTTTTAATCAAAGTAGGATCTTTCACTGTGTATAGATTTATTTACAATATTATATGCATTGAAATCAGGTATACGAGGGTCATTCAAAAAGTTCGTAGACTTTTGAACTAACTTTTTTATTTAATGTCATATTTCATCCAAATTTGGTACACTTAATTTAATAACAAATTCAAATAATTTGAGTTAAAAAATTGGAATATATCTTCATATTTATACAAATTATCAAGGATTTTAAACAGCAAAAATGGGGTCACGGAGCAACGTCAAAATTGAGTAATTTACCAATTTTCACTTTACACTTTCTATAGCCAGAACTCGAATAAATAAAGCCGAAACAAAATAAGAATTTATATGTTTAAATTCAATATTGATGTATTACTTAAGATGCTATCAGGTAGTGTAATATATCGCTTCGTTTAAAAGATATCAATTTCTAAATACATATGGACTTGATTAAAAAGGCAAAAAACCATGACGTTGGGGGACGTCACGGAGCAGCGAGTAACAAGAAAATTTTGCTTTGCACTCAGGAAACTTCTTTAACAAACTTTAAAAACTTTATATAAACCAGGAAATGTATGAAAAATAAGTCAGGTATTTGCATAAAATGGAAAGTACAATTTTTGAGTGGTCGCGAGATTGAATCAGACGATGGATGGTATACAAAGAAACAGGTTAAAGTTAAAATCTTGTCAATAGAGTTAGGGACGTCATTAAATGTAATATGCGCTTCACAGTTGCGGAATTAATCGAGTTCCGCAGTAGGACTTAGGAATTTGAAAACAATGACAATCTGGTTCAATGTATTTGCACAATTGTTAGCAAACTAGGTATCAAGTGTTATGGGTATGTTTTTATAAATGAAAAAAAACGCTACAAACTGTGGATGACATTAAAAAGCAGAGTAATTTTGAGAAACTTTCTCAACGTTGTTTTTGACGTTACAATGTTATTTAACCGTGCTCCATGGTAACAAAACATGTTGCTTAAAAAATTGGCTAGCATGAGTTCAGTTTAATCAAATGGAATGAAACTTCACATATCGACAAACTAATTTTTTTTATTTACGAAAATGTGTTGATATCTAATCTTGTAATAACATTATGATGATGAGGAACATTGTCTACGTATTTTTTGAATGACCCTCGTACATGAAACTGTACAATCAAATTTATTCCACGGAATCTCATTAAGTGTGTGAGGTAAAAGGTACGGGCCTCAAGAAACAATGACACGAAACTAAATGGCGACAACGTCGGGTGCTCATGTTATATCTTTTTAATTCTATAATAATTTGATTAACATTCAAGGTATCTAACTTTAATTTTTAACATTTCTCTAACTTTTGTGAGTTCTTGTGTGTTCCTTAAAAAGGCATAGACTACATAATAATAATTTTATCGCATCAGTCCATAAGCTCTTCGAACAACACTCGTATGTAACATGCGTAACTGACTGGAGATGCAAATCTTTAAGGTTCCCCTTATCTCCTTCAATAATTTAACATAAATTTTGTACCTCAAAAATGCCGTCTTGTCAAAAGACTAAAATAAATCAAAGCTTTTATTATTTAACACACTATTTTACGATGTAAGTATAATTGAATTAATTTTATTCACTAGGAAAGTAAAATGTAAATATAGTGTCCTCATTTTATCTTGTTTAATTTTACCAAAATACAGAGCATACTTTAACTATTTTATTTCTGATCTAAATTTATATGCAGTAATTATCCAATGTAAAGAATTTTCACAATAATTTCTTTTGAGAAATATGAAAGATCTAACCCATGGCTTTCAAAAGTTGTTATCAAGGTTATTTTTTTTAAAGTTGGCCAGACTCCAAGGACAAGGTCAAAGGATCAAACATGGCTATCCTTTGAAAGGTCTTGTCACAACAATTACATACGTTAAATATGAAAATCTAGCCCTTATCATTGAAAACTTATGATCAGAGTTAAAGTTTATAAAAAGTAAGTCAAACTCCAAGGTCAAAGACAAAGGGTCAAAGTTGTTGAAATCCAATGAAAAGTCACGTCACAAGGATTACATATGTAAAGTATTAAACCTTAGCCCTTACCTTAGAAAAGTAATGGACAAAATTAAAGTTTATAAAAATAGGTCAAACTCAAAGGTCAACGTCAAAAGGTTAAACTTGTTGTTATCCAGTGAAAGTTATTGTCACAAGGACTATTCTTATGAGGTATGAAAGCCCTCCCTCTTGCCATTCAAATGTTATGGCCAAGGTTATTATTTTAAGTAGGTCTTCAAGGTCAAAGAGTCAAAGTTGTTGCTATCTTATCAAATGTCTTGCAGAAAAAAATACATATCTGATGTATGAAATTCTTAGGACAACTCGTTTAAAAGATATGGCCAAAGTAAAAGAGTAACAAACTCCCTGATCAAGAAGGGGTCAAATCAAGGTTACAATTATTTCGGACCAACAGACAACCAAACAGAGAACTGTATAGACGGATGGGCAAATGAGGCAAAATCTACATACGCCCTAATCTTTAATTACTGTGGGATAAAAACAGCATTCGAATCTTTTTAATATTTATTATTTCTAAAAAAAACATCATGAGATTGAAAAGCTGAAAGATAAAAAAACAAGCAATTACTAGAATCCTCGTATCTGTCACTGAAGTGCTTTAATGACTATCTGCTGAAAAGTTTACGTTATAATCAATCAAGTTAACAGCTACATTTTTGTCTGAATACTTGAAAATAAAATTTTCTTCAAATTACATTCAGAATAAAAAAACAGATTCAGTTAATCCTATTAAAAATCACAGAATTCTTACTTTGAATTATTACCTGCTTTCATATAATTATGAATTCATGTAGCAAATACTTCTTTTCAATATCATTGTTAAATACTAAGAATGAAAAGGGTTAAAATTAGTACATGCTTTGTTTATTGCAGATTACGAGATGGAAGTGGGTAAGTTAAATATTTCATCTATATGGTTTGCTTTGGAAGAAATCTGATAACCGTTTTTTCTGTTAAAAAATTCATGTTTGAAAAAATAAATAATCATTATATTTTTTGACACTTAAATTCCATTCTTTTTCTAAACGTTAGATAAACATGTGTAAACAATTGATGTAAATCAACAATTGATGTAAGTATAAAAACGAAAGAAATACATTTCAAGAGATAACTATAGCTTGTTTAAAGATTTTTAAGAATGGTAAAAACATTCAATTGTTATCTTTAAGAATCCTAAAACTTGTACAAGCATGTAAGATAATTAGAGCTAGATACATCTGACAGGGCTGCACATTACTGCAATGATATTAATTTGGTTTTTAACATACTAGAGAAAATTATATTATAACCATTTCCCCATTAAAAATATTTTGTTTAAAAAAAACAATTTATGATTATACATGTATTTATAATCATGACTTCTTTGACAAATGAACACTCATACACACTACATATAATTAATGTGATTCAACTGTCATATGAAAATAATTTCAAAGTTAAATAAGTTAACCGAAAAGGGGGAACAAATCTGTATATTCAAAAAGCTTTGATAAATTAGATTTATCTTTTGTTTTTTTTTAATTGTAACATGTAGCAAAAACATATATTGAAAATTCCATATTTTTGGGAAAAAAGCAAATTTCAGCTGTCTATCTGTCGATTTCGATTTCTTTTTCACATAAAGGCCACAGTGGCCTAGTGGTAGATGATTAGCTTCGTGTTTAGGAGGCCCGCATCATACCTAAGACTTGGCCATAATAAATAACTGTTCCTTTGCCAAGCCCTCGGCATAAGAAGAGAAAGTCACGGGTCTTTTGGATATGACCTTAAAAATAAGGGCCGTGTCACAATAGGCGCAGGCACGATAAAGAATTCTCGCTGGTCAATGGCCCTGAGTTCTGGGTATAGCCCTTTACTGGTATTCGGCGTCGTTTCTATATGAGTAAATCATTCTCGAATGTGACGTTAAACAATATATAATCAATCAATCTTTTTTCATGTTGTGTGTAATGTGCAGACCAAATGCAGGTGAAGTCTAAAGAATCTTTAAAATAGTATACATTTATTGAGCCCCTATCGAAGACAACCATCCCTGAATATGCTCTTTATTGAAAAAAAAACATTATAAAAATGAAGAAATACTACTGTTATTGCACAATGTACAAAACACCAACTCATGAATTATATTGAAAATTAATTTCTCCCCTTAGACATAAGTACATATGAGGTTTATAACTTGCAAGCAAAATTTGATTGGTGTCTATTTCCTTCGTTTATGTACAAATTTCCGACATTGAAAAAAAGACCATGTCAACATTTTAATAGGATCGTTTTTGTCGTAAAACAGGGTATGGATGGATGATATCATTTAATCCTTACTGACCATGATGTGTTAAGTAAATGTTTAAGTTTGAAAATCACTATGTGGCTTAGGATCTATATATTACAGTCAATTCTCTAATTATCGCCATTCGATTCATCGCCATTTTCGCAATACCGCCATGATTTCCCAAGAACGTTTTTCCTGCTATATAAAATTCTCATTATAACGCCAAATTCGCATACCGCCATCCGCCACCCTGTTTTCATAACAAACGTCCATTTTTAAGTGTCAATTATCTCGATATACCGCCACAGGTGCATGTGGTCAGTGAAGCGAAGCTAACTGGTTGACGGCTATCCCTGTTGTAAAGCATGCAGAGGCAGACGAGGTACATGCAATTAAGCAATTAAATAAGAATAAAATAAACAATAATTGTAACATGAACTGTTATAATTCTGTTTTCTGTTTAATAAAAATTAATCATTTAATCACAGCTTCGCCATGAAAGCGGTCATTGTTAAAGTACGCCAATAACGATATTATTTTGATGATCTCTGCTTTAAACAATGCAAAGTTTGCTGAAAAAACAGTTATACGGTATAAATTGTGAACGTTTCATTAACAATGATGCCATAAACAATGTATTCAAGAATTCATTTTACGTACTATCGGCAATATATCACGACGACGACCCAGCATGGTTTTTTTCCAATATCAGACGTGCAGATTCTCATGTATACACATGTACTTTTCTTTAATTCATAACTGCACATTTTGTTTTAGCAAAATTGTACATTAAAAAAATAACTTGAAGTATTTTCAATCAGAAATATGTTTTTATATACATGTACATGGAATAATAAGAATAGAAACGCTTAATGGTATTTCTAAGAACGGTAACTCTACTTTTTTCTAAAAGATGGGAAATTGGATTCATCGCCAAATTCGTTATACCGCCATGATTTCTAAATTACAAAAGGTGGCGGTTTATCGAGAATTAACTGTATATTGTTATGCATAATAACATTTATTATTTTATTTTCAAAAAGACTGTTTCTGTCAATTAAAAAGAAAGGAGATTATTCAACTTTTTAAATAACATAATTAAAATGTTTAGAAACTCTATGATATCAAGTAATTGTAGATTTCAGATTTCTTTGCAGTAATGTCAACTTCCTTTGAAAATATATATAAAAAAAAGATTTAGCCAAAATAAATAAATACTTTTGTTTTTCCTAATGCGACCAACCCAATGAAATCGCATCGACAGAAAATAAAAAAAATAAATATAAAATAATGAACGATTATTGATTTTAAGACATTGAAGTGTGTTGCAACCACTATTGAAATAACGACCACTATTGAAATAATTATATCAATAGCGGCTGAGAGTGCATTTCAATAGCAAACATAGTTAGTAACCACTATTGAAATACGACCACTATTGAAATAATTATTTCAATAGTGGGTGAGAGAGCATTTCAATATGGTAACCATAGGTTTCAATACTATCAGATGGAAAGAAAAGTTACACCGCGTAAGTAACTTCTGAAGTAATAATTTCAATATATATTGGATTCATTTTTCAAAGCACTATTGAAATCAGTAATCCAATCCATATTGAAATCTTTATTTCAATAGTGAACATTATTTCAATAGTGGTTGCAACTATGGTTGTTATTTAAATGAAGCTCATCAACTATTGAAATAAGTATTTCAATTGTAGTCGTATTTCAATAGTGGTTACTATCTATGTTTATTGTTGATAATTATTCAATAGTGGTCGTATTTCAATAGTGGGTACTATCTTTGTTTGTTATTGAAATGCATCCTCACCCACTATTATAATAATTATTTCAATGGTGGTCGTATAACATTAGTGATTATTACCTATGTTTGTTATTGAAATTCACTCTCAACCACTATTGATATAATTATTTCAATAGTGGTTGCATTTCAATAGTGGTTATTACCCATGTTTCTAATTGAAATGCACTCCCAACTACTACTGATATAATTATTTCAATAGTGGTTGTATTTCAATAGTGGTTACTAACTGTGTTTGCTATTGAAATGCACTCCCAACCGCTATTGATATAATTATTTCTATAGTGGTCTTTATTTCATTATTTTTTTAATAATGTTACCAATTATACTGTGTCCAGCTGGACAAATGTCTCAGGGTCCAGAAGAATATGGCCTCATAGTATAAGCATGTTTACAATGTTCTTTATCTAGGCTCTATAGTCATTGATATATTTTTTTAAAGTTTGTGAAGAATAGTCGATAAAATTCAAAAAGTGACAGGACTTTTTCTAAAATCAGGACACTTTCTTATATTTACCTTGTCATACTTTGTACACAACTGTGACTCAAATGTCTGAACAATTTGTTCTTTGAATGAGATATTTTTGACTTTCTAAAGAAATGAAAAACTTGTTCAATTAGCTATTTTGGTATAACGTTGTAACACTTGGTTTGCTATGTGCATACTTCCCACTTTTGCTCTAACTTAAAATTCCGTAGCAATGGGGGCAGTCATATATATTACATACGTTATTTTCTTGTTTTTAAGACCCATCATGTCCTTTTTTCCGCAATATTTTACATAGTTCTCTTAACCCCGGAATGCAGTGTGCAAAAAATTCACATAATATCCATTATTTTATCAAACTTTAATCATTTAACATAATACATTGAATATCTATTTCAGACATCTTGTAACTTTACAAAGGTAAACCAAAGCAGGTTAATTATACAAGGAAACACAAAATGGTGAAAAAATCAGAAAATCCACAGGCCGTGTTTTTCATCTCGCTCTTTCTCATAATAATCACCTAGCTTGGTATATGTTTTATCAGTATATATTACACTTTTAGCACCAAGCTGACATATTCTGGAATTTGTTTTAATCTGTAAACCTGTACTCAGTGTGATTCTTTCAAAAATTGTAATTTTATTCTAATATTAACTTATATTTTCCAAGTCTTTTTAAATTCCAAGCTTAAGTTCAGGGAGAATAATTCATAGAATTATCAACTTTTCTTGACCTCTCACCTGATAATAAGTTTCACCCAAGGAAAAAAATGGATGTAACATCTATATTTAATATTCAATTAGGGACTTCAGTGTAGGTCGATATGTGGTTATTATGACTCATGGCAATTGATATTGATGGAAGACACAGAAAGTGATAGCGACCGAGTCTGCGAGGTCGCTACCATTTTCTGTGTCTGACTTCAATATCAATATTTTCATGAGTCCTTATAACCACATATTGACAGTTCACTAAAGTCCATAAAAGTTATATTATATAATAAATCACGATAGTGAATCTACTGACAAAGTTCTTACTGAACAGACTCGGCTGTCATTACGGCACAATGGTTAAAACACGCTTCTTATATTATAAGGTCACGTTTTATGTAACTTTGGTGCAACCGAACGGTGTTTCGTGCGATATCATTTTCCGCGGACGCACTTTTGCGTCGACATCACAAAGGAAAAATATCGCGTTACGTTCTTTCTGACAATGAAAATTACGAAAATAATATTCTGATATAAATTTATACAATTATGGACTCTTTTTGTGTCGAGTATGTTTTGTCATTGACCAGAAAAATATCAATCTTGAACAAGGTGAAGCCAGGACATTTAGAGTGATTGATACGCATTTATTAAATTTTCAGATTTATCAAATGCATTCATAGCCGCAATATTAAAGGAGAGGGGGATTGTTTTATTCAAGAAATAAATAACAAGTTTATAAACTTTAATGGGAATTGTAAAATCCTGTAAAGAAGGCCTTCTTAGAAAATTTGATCACGTACCGAAACACTTCAATTCCAATTGAAGTTTATGAACTAGTTATTTATTACTTTTATATACATTTGAGATGGACAATTAGATATTATATTAAATATGTTCGGATATAGATATTGCACTAACCTGTCGCTGCAGATTTCAGTCAAAAGTACACAAGGTGTGAATCGGCTTTAAAGGTGGATACACTTCGAATTCACTAGGCTAAGGATTCTATTTCGAAGGAGATTTTATGTTAAAGGCTACTTGTGATCAGTAAAAGTGAACAGATGGTTTTCAGGGAATCTTTTTATTTGTGAAAATTGATAATTACCCTAACAAAAATACTATAGTTAACAATACTTAACTATAGTTAACTATAGTAAATCAAAGTGTCAAAGTTTTCACTATAGTTTTTCAACGTGTCAAAGTTTTCACTAAAGTTTTTCAAAGTGTCAAAGTTTTCACTAAAGTTTTTCAAAGTGTCAAAGTTTTCCCTTAAGTTTTTCAAAGTGTCATAGTTTTCAACAAAGTTTTTCAAAGTGTCATAGTTTTCGCAAAAGCTTTTCAAAGTGTCAAAGTTTTCACTAAAGTTTTTCAAAATGTCAAAGTTTTCACTAAAGTTTTTCAAAGTGTCAAAGTTTTCGCTAAAGTTTTTCAAAGTGTCATAGTTTTCGCTAAAGTTTTTCAAAGTGTCAAAGTTTTCGCCAAAGTTTTTCTAAGTGTCAAAGTTTTCGCTAAAGTTTTTCAAAGTGTCAAAGTTTTCGCTAAAGTTTTTCAAAGTATCCAAGTTTCCCGTAAAGCTTTAAAAGTGTCAAAGTTTTCGGTCAAGTTTTCTAAAGTGTCAATGTTTTCGATAAACTTTTTCAAAGCGTCAAAGTTTTTGATAAAGTTTTTAGAAATATCAAAGTTTTCGATAAAAATTTTCAAAGTGTCCAAGTTTTTGCCAAAGTTTTTCAAAGTGTCCAAGTTTTCACCAAAGTTTTTCAAAGTGTCAAAGTTTTCGTCAAAGTTTTTCAATGTGTCAAAGTTTCCGTCAAAGTCTTTTCAAAGTGTCAAAGTTTTCGTCAAAGTTTTCCTCAAAAAAAAAAAAAAAAAAAAGTTTTCCTCAAAGTTTTTCAATGTGTCAAAGTTTCTGTTAAACTTATAACTATAGTTAACTATAGTAAACTATAGTTAACTATAGTAAACTATAGTTAACTATAGTATTTTTTTGTTAGAGAAATGCTGAAAAGACGCAATAAACACGTCCGAAGATTTATATGAAAAAATGGAGGAATTTCGGTCGCCTGAAAGGGATGGATGGATCCGATGGATGGAGACACTTGTACGAGCCAGTTTATTTTTAATCAATTATTAGATTTCATCAAAAACATTCAATTTAGTAACAAAAGGCATATTTATGATGTTAACACGGTGAAACTGGCGAAAACTTATATTGAAAGTCTACGAAAGCGCCGATCGAGGTGTTTGTCAGCTGTCTGTGATGTGATTACACTGCTTTAATTTTTTTCAACATATTTACACATTAATCTGAGTAGAATTAAGTGAAAAAAAATAGTTTTAGCATATATCATGAATATTTAACTTAAGGTATATCAAAAATAAGGATAAACGTTAGAGATTGTGAAGCTGACAAAAGTGGCATTAAACTTTTAAACAAAGGCTAGTTTCTATCGGTATATTTTCTATGTACACAGGTTAAATCGATCGCCAAAACATTATATGAAGTTCTAGTTTTCGTTGTAAATAAAACAACTATTTTACTTGCTAATTTTGTTCATTTTCTATGCATGAATATCAAGTCCCTAGAGCAAGTCATTTTATATTTACATGTGTACATTGCGCCGTGTGATTCGGCCATGTATTGACCTTTGACCTCTGACAAACTTCATGCAGAATTGAAGATATCTTCTCTCTGTATGTTTATATGGAGAAATGATACCACTAATGTATTTATAAGTTTGTGTCTAACTTAACAAGAATCTCATGATAAATGTGTAAATCTGTTAGACAATATCAATGCAAGCTATTAACAGCCTACAATCACCTCGTCGTTGTCGTAGTTCAATGTATGGTGTCGACAGTGTCTCCGTGTTTACATCATAAATACTCCCTTAGGTACTGAAATCGTAGTTGAATGTTTTTGATCAAATTAAATACTTAATTGCAAATTAACTGACTTGGATAAGTGCATCCATTCATCTGATCTATCAATCCCTTCCGGTGACCGAAATTCCTCCAATTTCTAATCATCAAACTTCGGGGGTGTTTTTGTGTAATTTTGCATTAATTATCAATTTTCACGAATAAAAATCTTCCCAGACATCAACATGTACACTATTACTGATCACAAGTAGCACAGAATATTCCTTTCGAAATAAAATCTTTAGCCTATTGAATTCGAAGAGTAACCGCCTTTTAGAACTAGTTACATACTCATTCGCATACTTTTGTCGGAAATCCACGGCCACCAGTTAGTGCAATATTTATATCTGAATATATTTAATTGTCCATCTCTATTGTATATAAAAGTAATAATGAACAAGTATATAAACTTCAATGGGAATTGAAATGGGTCAGTATGTTATAAAATTTTCTGAGAAGGCCCTTGGCCTTCACAAGATAAGATCACATGACCAATCCACTTCAATTCCAATTGAAGTTTTTTAACTTGTTAATTATTTCTTAAACCATGCTTGCATGTAATTATGAATACATATACATGTAAATTATAATTCTGTTTAATATCATCATGAAATAGTAAAAATCAAAAGGGGTAAATATAAGAACATTCCTTTTTTATTGCTGATTCCACACGTGTAGAGCGTAAGTTAAATATTTTATCTATCTTATGGTCTGCTATAATAAAGATCTGAAATCTGTTTCTTCCTCAAAAGTCCCTTTCTGAGAATATACATGGTCATAACATTTCTTGAAACTGAAAATTTTAAACGTTAAATAAACACGTGTAATTAAACAAACTAATTTAAAAAAGTAAAGTAAATACATGTAATTTGATAATGGGCCCAGAAACACGGAGAATCAAAACTCCACTTAGACACTGTGTGGCATAGTATTTGTCGCTCAATATATCAAAAATAAGTCTAGAAACCTATTAATATTTATGCTTTAAGGTATGTTGGACGTACTAAATTATAGATATAAAAAACATGAAAAAAATTGAACGACAAGTATTTTTTCAACTAAAGGTCTTTATTCCCCTCAAACACGTTATTGTCTGGAGTCGTAGCTTTTATAGCTATACATAATGTTTTGAAAATCCATTTCAGTTCGCCGACCTTCACTATGTAAGTATTAGTTGATTGAGGCTTCTTTACTATGAATTTAAAATGTTAATGTTAAGTGATTATTCATATTCATTTCATATGCTAACGAAATACATATAGGTAGCAGGCTTTACTTATATATTCCTCACATCGTAATTCATTATATATTTTTAATAATTTTCCCCAATTTATATTTTCTGTGGCCCTCTTATATATAAAAAAGCATCGGAATATGTTTTTAAGATATATCTTTCCATGCATGATTCTTATTTAATGTGAAGATGGAACAAGATATTTTTTTTTATTTAAGGAAGTGGCACGTGTTTTTTCTTTAGATTTAATTTGTATTTAATTTCCTGGGTAAAATAGGTGATCAAAAGACAACAAACACCTCAAATGACTACATACAATGTATGATAAGAGCAGATTTTGCTTCCCTCAAGAAATCGTAATATTAGAATGATATTCAGTAACGTTAAATTGATATTTGAGTTGCGTCAAGCGAAATGGGAGGGACCTTCCGGACCAAATTTCCGTAATTTCTTTTTTGTCGCTTTCTGAAAGAGCTATCTTCTAATTATTTTGTTCATACAAACGCTAGACAAGGTTATTTTTTCGTCCATGCAATTGGAGTGTTTTTGTAATGAAAACGATAACGTATATAGCTAGAAATATGTTTTTACATCATGTACATGGGTGTATTTAAAAATTTAACAAACAATCGATCCTTCACAATGTTAGTATATTTTTAAATTAGTCTAGAATAAAATGATTTAAAATGATTTTTGAGCGGAGCTAGTTTTATTCAGTTGATTGGATGAGTACAAGCAAACATTTTATTAAAAGATGGTCTGGCTTTGAATAAAAAAAAAATAGAAGGAAGGAAGGAACGAACGAGATAAATATCTAGTAAGAGATATAATTTCTTTCGAGAGTTAAGAATTTGCTTTGAATTCTCCATTGTGTAGGGGCATTAAAATACTTTGCTTGCTATGTGCATACTTGCTATACTTTGCTATCAATTAAAAGCTCGCTATTTTTGCTATCAATTAAAAAGTTCGAAGCAGTGCAAACAGTTATATGTTTAAACACGTTATTGTCTGGAGTTGTAGCTTTTATAACTATACATGATTTTTGAATATCCATTTCACACTACTGTAACTAAAAAGCATTGAGAATCCAACAAAACCCTGAGGAAGTACTGAGTGGTACTGAGAAAACCCTGAGTTGTACTGAGCCCTGTACTGAGTAACTGAGGAAGTTCTGAGTAGTACTGAGGTTTTTACTTCGTACACTGAGGACATACTGAGAGGTACTGAGGTTGACTCTGTTGGTACTGTTGAGGTACTGAGGGATACTGAGGTGGTTCTGAGGCTCTGAGCTTATACTGAGTAGCCCTGAGTTTTAATACTGTTGCTACTGAGGTAATCCTGAGTGACACTGAGGCTATTTTTCTCAAAAATTATTATTTTATCATGAGACTTATTGTAATTTAATGTTCAATTTTCTTTATTTATAAACTTTCTTCAAAACAAAATGAGTAGGTACAAGTATCGTCAACAATAAAACTGAAATTGTGTTTGGTTCTTGTTCATTTAATTAATTAAATTTTTTGCATAATTTCTTTTGAACTTTTACAAGGATATATAATCAAGTCTTCTAAACAATTTTTTTTATGAATTATATCTTATTTATTTATTTATTTATTTATTTATTTATTTATTTTTCATATCAACCAATTAGATAAACTTTAATTATTTAGTAAATTTAGTTTTTCAAAATTCATCCAACCAATGTTAAACATCATGATAAATAGTAGTTCCTGTTTAATAATTCTTGATCCACATCTGAAAATTTAATAAGTTACATTTCTGCTGTGCTAATACAAAATCTTTAATGTCGTAAGGGTAATGGTAATGCTTTTGACATATTCTACTGCATGGCACATATAAAAATTTTGATTAGTAGGTCGCAATTACAATGACAGAAAAAAAGTTTCAGCAAGTCTCAAAAACCTTTTACTTGAAAGTTGTTCGTTCCTGATGATCAAAATTATGAAAATAAATCAAAGCAATTGTCTAAATATTGATATTAAATGAATAAAGAAATAATTCAAACAAAGACATTTTTTCAATGGTATTTAATTAATTTAAACAGAGATAGAGAAGAAATATGGTGATGTGTCACAGATTAAATTTACAACTTGTTAATTAGAAAAAAAAATTACTGTCAAGTAAAATAATATTGAAAAGATGTATTTTGACTGACTTTACCATTCATTGCGTATTTTAATGCTATTAATATCATCAATATTTATGCTGTTGCTGCTGCATCTTAAAAAGAAAATATTTAGAATTTCAAAATCATATCTCGTTTTTCATTGTTGTCATTTTCTGAATTTTGTATTTACTCCCACTCAGTATAAATTCAATATGTAGAATATGACACTTAATTTACCAGGTCAGTAAAAACGTGTACTGTCACTTTGTAAATTTTGTATTCATTGTCACTCAGTTAATTCTTAATTTTACAACTTACAAATTATGAAAATAATTTGAAAATAAACATGGGGATAACTGAAAGTTTTGTTACATGTACTTGCATAATAAAATGAACATCGACAGCAGAAAATAATATTTAAGTTATAGTATATTTTTCTTTATGTCCAGGTTTTATTTTGAATAAGTTCGCAATTTATTTAGCACACACGCACATGATTTAAAAATTCTGCTTAGATTGAATGCTCAAAAATTTAAAGATGAAAGTACTTAGAATCTTTAGGAGATCTCTATGTAAAACACATGGTGTAAACATGTAGTTATAATGATATCAAATGAATTGAAATAATACTGTCATCGATTTTTTGGTTGTCTGTCTATGAGACTGATAGCAAGTATACTCTGCGCTTGATTTATATGTACCGAGAATTTATCATTGTCACAGCTGCTCATACATGTTTTTTTCAAGAAATCAAATACAAAAAAATGAAAATAGACTTTATCTCCACTGAATAAAATCGATGTTTTATTTTACTGGTTCTAATTACGCTACAGTATTTATTCGCTGTAATGAAGTCCTACTGCCGATCGGTTAGAGTGCAGCCTGATCAGCAGTAATAATTGTCACGAATAATTCAGTTAATGTAGATGTCCCTCCTATTGATACCCGTTTACAGTAAAATGAAGTATGTTTAACTCAAAATGTTTCTAATACCACTAATACCATCAGATTAAAAAACCCAAGCCATACTATGAACTCCATATAAAAATATAGCTTAATCGGAAACAGTTGTTTAGTGTATAATTGTGAACAATAAAACTTTTTTTAAAATTTATTAAAAGATGTTTTTTATTTAACACTGCAGCGTATTCGTGAATATGGATATTGTACACAAATGGAAGCGCTTTGAAGTACTACACTAGCGCTGACAAACGGAAGCTCTGTGAAGTACTACACTCACACGGAAGCTCTGTGAACTACACAATGCGGTAGCGAGAACAATAGGTGTCACTTCTGTATATATACAGACGGGCACCTGCCGGATATCACTAGCAGTATGTTACGCAATGTTGACCCGACAGCTAGACTCAGAACGCACCTTCAAAACAGCCTGAACACTCTTTTTTTCATTCTTTCTCATTTTTTCATTAAAGAAATTCATTGAAAAACACAGAAAGATTTAGATTAAATTAGCGATGCATTCATAAATATTTTCTAAATAGTCCAACTGGTTTCAAGATTATATATATATATTTTAAAGATTACATGAAGTTTTATCTCTTCTAATCCGATCAGTTGTAAACAAATAAATTATCTAAATATACTAGTACAGTTTCCCTAATTAATAAGAAGTTTTATATAAGAGATAGACATTATTATCTCCCAGAATCCCCTTAAAAAAGGAATAATCAGAAATATATCAAAAAGAAAGAAAAACAGTAGATTAGAAAAGCATTTTGATGAAAATTGCGAATATTAATGTTTTACTTTGCTTTCCACAAAGCAAGAAACAAGTTTTCTTTATCGTAGACAGATTATATGTAAAATGTATTGTTTTATGATCCGATCTGCAATAATTTCTTTTGTTAATATGACAGCTGCAATCTTTCCGTTTTCTTTATAAAGTTTTCTAATTATCCTTTCATTGCAATAGTCGTAATAATAAACATCGTAATTGGAATCAATTTGTTGAAAGTATCGGTTTCTCTTCACCATCCTTTATATATAGGATGTTTTTAAAACTTTTGCGAAATTTAAAATTTATTTTCTCTCAATTCAGGAAGAGCGTGATTCACTGTTGTAAACATTCGGAATGTCGCCGTAAATTTCAGACATCGGGAAATAGCATCAAATTTCTTTATTTTCAGCGATGGTTTTGTTTAGAATCTTTATAGCATATATTATTTTGTCACAAGTACTAGTATTTGTTCTTGAACTAGTATATACGTATATGGATAGTTTAGGACCTACTAAAAATATAAAATAACATGTAGTATACAAATGGCATAACAATTAGAAAACAAAAATTGCATAGTGGTTTCATGAGTCCTACATGCATTTTATAACCATCTGAGATTAACGGCAGATTTTACAAAAGATATTGGAAAAGAAATAGGCATGCCACTATAAGAAAAAAAAATATGACTTGATTATTGGGAAGCGAGTGCATTGGTGGTGGTACCACTGGGTAGTGAAAAGCGTCTAGTGTGATGGGGATCGACCTGTAGATCTTCTTTCGCCGCTGGCTAGCCTACTTGTAGGTGAAATGGGGAGTCGAGTGCGTAATTCTTTCCCTGCCAGTACAAAGCCTCTGCACTATCAAGACTCCTACAGTGCCTCCCCGTGGCAATGCATGGATACTGAGGGCATTCACCTCAGGCTGATCTGTCGGAGTATCAGGGACCCCAGAGATGCAGTGTGTAGGCCCATCGGTGTATGGATATGCCCTAGCACTCTTTAACCTTGACCCAGCTATGGGAAAAATAGCTCTACTGCCTTGTAGATGACTTGGGAGAGCCAAAGGCTATGGGAGTAAACCCAGAAAGAAAATCCGGGGAGAAGGAGCTCGTTAGCATTGGGTTGCAATCATCTATGGGAAGGACAACCCAGAAAGAAAACCCGGGCCAACAGAGTGGAGGTTTGGCGTACGGCTAACTACCCTACCCAGTAAAAAAGAACTAGTTACAGAAACTTGAGCAGATGTTATATGTGAAAACTGTGTCTGCAAAGACTTGAGCCAAAACTCAGGCAATATGACATCTTCTACGAGATTGATTAAAAGTCTTCTAAGGCCGAAAGAAAAACTTCGTGTTGGAGCATGGAATGTTCGCACGATGTACGAAACATCAAAGACAGCACAAGTTGCTGATGAAATGCAGAGATACAAGTTAGATATGCTTGGAATAAGCGAATGCAGATGGATTAAATCAGGCAAGATTAGAATTACTAGTGGCCACACCATATTGTACTCGGGGCAAAAAGACAAACATCAAAATGGGGTTGCAATCATGATAAGCAAATCACCAAACACTGCTTGAATGGGAACCAATTAGTGATAGATTAATTAGAGCAAGATTCAACTCCAAGTACTGTAAACTGACGATCATACAATGCTATGCACCAACAAATGATGCCGAAGAAGAAGTGAAAGATGAATTTTACGAGCAGCTACAGATGGTTGTCTCCAAAGTCCCCCGGCATGACATGCTACTGATAATGGGAGACATAAATGCAAAAGTGGGTTCTGACAACACTGACTGTGAGAAATCTATGGGCAAACATGGCTGTGGAATTAAGAATGACAATGGAGAGCGCTTCATTTACTTCTGTCTCAACAACAAACAAACGATAGGAGGCACAATATTTCCTCACAAGGATATACAGAAGCTCACGTGGAAATCTCCAGATGGTAGAATAACAAACCAGATTGATCACATAACTGTAAACAGCAAATGGCGCTAATCCCTACAAGATGCTAGAGTATGCCGTGGAGCAGATGTCAACAGTGACCACTATCTGCTGAAAGCCATCATAAAACTAAAACTTCGCAGAAATCCCCAAAAGTAAGAGACAAAAAGGAGGTTCGATGTGGAAAAGTTAAAGATACCAGACACACGAAAATATTTCAATCTGGAATTAAAGAACAGATTTAAGGTTCTGGAAGAAAATCCCCATGTTGTTGAGGATATTCAAAAAAGGTGGGACACGATCAGGAAAGTGTATATTGAAGCCGCCGAAAAAACTGTAGGCTACCAAACCAAGAAGAACAAAGAATGGCTAACACCTGGGACATGGGAAAAATAGGTGGAAGAAAGAACATAAAGCAGAAAATTATCAGTACCAAGCCTGCAAGATTACAAGAACAACTACAAGCTTCCTATAGAGAAAAGGATAGAGATGTCAAGCGAAGTGCTAGGAGGGATAGACGAATGTATGTTGACAGTCTGGCACAAGAAGCTAAACGAACTGCTTCACATGGAATAATGAGCACTGTTTACAAAATAACAAAAAAGCTATGTGGTCGCACTACAACTCAACTTGCGCTTGTGAAAGATAAAGATGGTCACCCCCTGACAACAGAACATGAACAAGCGAACCTTTGGGTACAAAATTTCCAGGAAGTACTAAATTGCCCAGAACCCAATGAACCAGCGAGTCCAGACCTCGCAGTTGAAAACTTAGAACCACCAACCCTTGAAGAAGTCCAAAACAGTATTAAAGCATTAAAGAATGGTAAATCCCCAGGCAATGACTGCATACATGCTGAAATGCTGAAATCAGATATTGCAACATCATCCAAAACGCTATTAGATCTATTCGTACATATCTGGGTAAATGAAGCAATACCACACGACTGGAGTAAAGGACTCATTGTAAAGCTTCCAAAAAAGGGAGATCTCCAAATTTGTGACAACTGGAGAGGCATAAGGTGTTCTGTAAAATACTGCTATACAGAATAGACAAAGTGATTGAAAAGAAACTGAGAGAGGAACAAGCTGGATTTAGAAGAGGAAGAGGGTACATAGACCAAATTTTTGCCATTCGTAACATTATAGAACAGTGTATTGAATGGCAAATGCCACTGTATATCAATTTCATTGATTTTAAGAAAGCTTTTGACAGTGTGCACAGGGAAACACTTTGGAAAATAGTAAGATCATATGGGATACCAGCAAAGATCTGCAACTTCATGGAAACATTCTATTCAAACTTCGAGTGTAGTGTCATCCTGGAAAACGGAATATCAGTCTGCTTCAGTGTAAAATCTGGAGTACGGCAAGGATGCATATTATCACCAATTCTCTTCCTTATGGTCATTGATTGGATCCAAAGAAACACCACACGTGACAAAAAGAGGGGTATCCAATGGACAATGTTCAATCATCTAGAAGACCTGGGTTTTGCAGACGATCTGGCAGAAGTATCAGGAAACATCATCTATTTACAAGAAAAGACTGATAAATTAAGCTCCTTTGCCAAACAAACTGGGCTTAACATGAATGCCAAGAAGACGAAGGTTATGACAATCAATGCACCAGTAGAACCAGTCACATTAAATGGAGAGCCACTAGAGGAAGTTGAGGACTTTACCTACCATGGCAGTATCCTAAGTAAGGACAACGGCACTGGTAAAGATATAAAAACACGTCTCAGTAAATCACGGACAGCATTAGCCCAACTTCAGCCCATCTGGAAGTCAAAAAAATACAGTCTGAGAATCAAACTCCAGCTTTTTAACAGCAATTTCAAATCAGTTCTCCTGTATGGGTCTGAATGCTGGCGCGTTGTCGACAGTGACATGAAAAAAGTAGAGGCATTCCACAACAACTGTCTCCGAAAAATCAATCGTATATTCTGGCCAAACAAGATCTCTAACGTAGACCTGCACAAGAAAAGCAAAAGCAGAAGTGTCACAATTACCTTTAATTGTGCTAGGTTCTCTTAACAAAATGACCTTTACCAATCTAGTAAATGGATGACCTTTGCCAATCAAGAAAAACAATATTTTACAACAATAACAATTTACTTACAAATGTACAAAAATTCAGAATAGAACTCGGACTCCGGTGTAGCGCATAGGTGAACATCGGACATCAGCACCACGTGTTCCCGAATACGAGGAACCATATGCTTGGTATCCCCCCACATGTTGGCCGGAAGTACATGTCATCACCGGAAGTAGTCATCAGACTGAGAAAGTTCCCTCACAACGTAGTTAACTGTATAACATCAGGGTAGGCTATGTACAGCATTAAAAAGGTCACCTATTTAAAATATTGAACAACCACATATAATGACCTAATCAATATAATACAATAATTTCTTATTAACACACGCCCATCGTATACATGTGACAAAAACTATATTACAAATATGGTCTTCCGTACCAAAGCTTGTATTCAAGTATTTAAATCTATAAACCAGGTAATTTACGTCTTGTAGCGACAAAAATGTATACAACAAGCAAATAACTTCGTTTACACAAACTCCTAAGAAAAACAAAAAAATAACACTTACTGGATTGTAGTCACTCACACCCTTATATATGCAAAAACAAAAGGCCCAGGTTTCAAACAGTCCTCACAGGATTCAATCGTCCACTCAGGTTCAAATGGTCCACACAGGTACCAGTATCACTAAGAAATGCATCCCAATTTCACACAGCATGGGAGCCGCCCAATCCACTAAGTATGGGTCATAATTTAACACCGTCCACACAGTTTGGTGTCCAGAACTAATCTGACAAACCTGGCCAAAACCCCTGGATAAGTGACTATAAATACATGTATCGTTAAACTTGACAAATAGGTTTACCAACCGATGCCGCAGCCCTGTATGCTACAATTCAGTGACCATCGATGCGTGCAAGTAAAACACTCCAATATGTATGGAAGCACATTTGGAGCAATATTTACAATATTGTGACAAGAAGTATAACAACAGAAATAAAGCAAAGAAGATTGAGATGGCTAGGACACGTAATGAGAATGCCCCAGAGCAGGATACCCAAAATAGCCCTACACTGGACACCATCTGGAAAGAGGAAGCGAGATAGACCAAGAACAACATGGAGAAGAACCGTAACATCAGAGTTAGAGGAAATGGGATACTCCTGGGAGCAGACACAGTATGTGGCAAAGGACAGAGGAAGATGGAGACAGCTTGTTTAAGCCTTATGTCCCATCGGGGACGAAGAGGATAATTAAGTAAGTATTGGGAAGCGAAAATTGCTGCTTTATCAATATTTATTTCTCGATTTATTTGAATCGCACATGTATTTACATATAAGTTGTATATCCTATTTTTTTTTTAATATCACATAAAACAGATCAAAATTACTACCGGTATTATACAATGAACTGGAAAGGGTGAGGGTTGGGGTGGGGGGTTGCATGATTGACGCGGGTCTAGTCGCACAAAGTGTATATCATGCGCTGCCTATTAAAACTTTAAGTTTAATGCACAAAGAAAGTTCTTTTGCAAAAAAACATTTGGTACACGAGTTATTGATCTTGACTTGGGTAGATTTTTGTGGCGTTGACATAAAATCGCCAAACATTATAAATACTGTACCATTATGAAAGCATTACACATAGTTTATCGAATTCATTAATATAGATATATTTTTATAGAAATTAAACTTCGGGGTTGAAGTATATAAAAAAGATGTTAAGATATTCTTTAACAGGGGAAGGAGGATAGGAAGTTATATAATCCGTGGGTGAAAAACTTGTTCTTTTATGTATCAAGACATTCTTCTTAATATGTTTTGAAAATGTAAAATTTAATCCAAATATTAACGAAGATTTCCTTAATGAGTATAATTATAATCTATTTAGTTGAGGAAAAGGTTATAAGGTGGTAATAATTAAATAAGTAAATGGATAAAAGGATGTTTTTGTTTGTAAAGCATTTAACTGCCAGGTAATACTGCCTGAGGCAAGAAACCTGCTGATCGGCAGGGCTTAATTGGTAGTAATTACATTTCAACGTACCGTATAAATGAGTTGTTTAAATATGTGTTTGTTTGATTAATTTATCATGTAATTCAATTGCAAGCGGATATCTTATATATTATTTTTACTTTTTTAAAACAAGTTTATATTTCATGTAAATTCATATGCTGTATACAATGAAATTAACTTTTCGGGATCGGCATTCTCAAAATATAAAGGAGACGATCCTAAAGAACGTACACCGGGAAGCGCCAATGAATACAATAGTGTTCTCTTCTCTTACCAGTTTTTTGCATTGATAATAAGCCGCAATTTGAAAATAAGCCGGTCTTGAAAATAAGCCCCTACTTTCTTACCAAAACTTAAAATAAGCCGCGGCTTATTTTCAAGATTTAAGGGTAGCTTATAAAAGGACTTAAGGTTTCGTCAAAGTTCAACATGTCTAAAAATTATTTTTACAATTGCTCCAAACGTATGTGTGGTATGAAGTCAAAACGTTTACATTTTGTAAATATATCACTGATTAATAGATAGAAAGTATTACTTGATAACAAATATTTTTAAAAAGATATATGTTGAGAAAAATTGCATCAGAAAATGTGCATATTTTTTAAAAAATGCACCTGCTTAATTCTGTCCTTTTGATGAAAACCAACATTGTAGAAATAATATATGTTTATCATTGAAGGGCAAGTTGGACGCGAATGATCTCTGAAAGGCTGTTATTGAAAGCATGACATGTATAAAGACAAGACCCCTATAGAATCCGCCATTTGCAGTGTACTTTCACTTTCAAGTCTTAACATTTGGACAAAATAAACATGGAAAACAACTTTCCAGAGGCTATCCAAGTCCAACTTGCCCTTCGTTGATAAACATATTTTATTTCTGCAATGATGGTTTTCACTAAAAGCATGGAATTAATTAAGTGTATTTTTTTGAAAATATATGCATTTTTAAGAAGAATTTTTCTCAATTAATATTATTCCAAGTATTTTTTTTTATTAAGTGATACTTTCTATCTGTTAATCATTAAATAATTTATAAACTGTAAAAGTTTTAACTTTATACCTTACATACTTTTGGGGCTATTGTAAAAATAAATGTTTGGACATGAACTGACCTTTGACGAAACCTTAAAAACTCTACTCCCATTTTTCCAGAAAATAAAATTGGCAGTAAAATAGGAGAAAATTGGAAAATTAAGGAGTTTCGAATACTCTCGCAATTGACTGCGAAATACATTTTTAACACTTAAAAATAAAATGATTTTAAATTTTGTTATCAATTCTAATTCAAATAAGGTCTAGACATGCCATATTAAATAGATGGGCATATTAAGCAGTTTTCATTTAATGTGTGAGTAATCTTTACAAAGAAATCATGTCTAGTATATATATTATTAATTCTAATTTCTATATAAATAAAAGACCTAGTGTAGCAATACTCATTGTTACAGACAATAAATACAAACACAACATTCCTTGATTATTTTACTTGGGAAAATGAAAAAAAAAATAATGAAAGATATATACTACAATTATATGATAAGTAATTGAATATTAAATAGGTTTGTTGGTTCCTTAAATCAAATACTATAAGGAAGATTTAGTTATGTACAAAAACAATTATTTGTCTACCAACTGTTAATCTTATTTTATTGTCATATTATTGTGTTTGGAGCATGTGTTTTTTTTTCTTTATATATAAATTGAATTTAATTTCGTGGATAAAATAGGTGAATAAAAGACAACAAACACCCCTTAAAATTTTTATTTTATTATGATAATCAGTTACGTTTAACTGATATTTGAGTTGCGTCAAGAGAAAAGGGACCTTCAGAACAAAATTTCCAAAATTTGGTTTTTGACGTTTTCTGAAAAAGCTAGTTTTTCTTATTATTTTGATCCTAAAGACGCTATACAAGGTTATTTTTTCGTCCATGCAAATGGTTTGTCTTTGTAATGAAAACGATAACGTATATAGTTAGAAATATGTTTTTTGCATAATGTATTTAAAAATTGAAAACAATCAATCGATCCTTCGCAATGTTAGTATATATATATAAATTAGTCTTGTATATAATAATTTTTGAGCGGAGCCAGTTTTATTCAGTTGATCGGATGAGTGCAAGCAAACAATATTTTTAAAAAGATGGTCTGGCTTTAGATTTAAAAAAAAAAAGAAGGAACAAACGAGTTAACTATCTAGTAAGGGATATAATTTCTTTTCGAGAGTTAAGAATTTGCTTTGAATTCTCCATTATGTAGGGGCATTAAAATACTTTGCTTGCTATGTGCATACTCGCTATTTTTGCTATAGATTAAAAGCTCACAGCAGTGCAAACAGTTATATGTTTAAACACGTTATTGTGTAGAGTCGTACCTTTTATAACTATACATAATATTTTGAATATCCATTTCAGCTCCCCGATCTCCACGATGTAAGTATCAGTTGATTAAGCTTTTTTACTATGAATTTAAAATGTAAATGTGACGTGCTTATTCGTATTCATTTCATATGTTAACGAACTACATGTAAGTAGCATGCTTTACTTAGATTCCTCACATCGGAATTACTTATATGATTTTAGTAACTTTCCCCAATTTATATTTACTGTGGCCCTTTTATATATAAAACAGCGTCAGAATATGATTTTAAGATATCTCTATCCATTCACGATTCTTATTAAATGTGAAGATGGAACATTTTTTTTTTTTGAGAAAGTGACCTGTGTATTTTCTTTAGGGTTAATATCAGTTTAATTTTCTGGATAAAATAGGTGCACTAAAGACAACAAACACCTCAAATGACTACGTATGATCAGAACAGATTTTGCCTCCCCCAAAAAATCGTAACATTAGAATGATATTTAGTAATGTTTAAATGATATTTGAGTTGCGTCAAGCGAAAAGGGACCTCCAGGACCAAATTTCCGTAAATTGGTTTTTGACGGTTTCTGAAAGAGCTAGTCTTTCTGAGTATTTTCATCATACAAACGCTAGACAAGGTTATTTTTTCATCCATGCAAATGGATTGTCTTTGTAATGAAAACGATAACGTATATAGCTAGAACTATGTTTTTGCATAATGTATTTAAAAATTGAAAACAATCAATCGATCCTTCGCAATGTTAGTATATATATATATAAAGTAGTCTTGTATATAATAATTTTTGAGCGGAGCCAGTTTTATTCAGTTGATCGGATGAGTGCAAGCAAAAAAATTTTTTTTTTAAAAAAAAAAAAAAGATGGTCTGGCTTTAAATTTAAAAAAAAATAGAAGGAACGAACGAGTTAACTATCTAGTAAGGGATATTATTTCTTTTCGAGAGTTAAGAATTTGCTTTGAATTATCCATTGTGTAGGGGCATTAAAATACTTTGCTTGCTATGTGCATACTCGCTATTTTTGCTATAGATTAAAAGCTCACAGCAGTGCAAACAGTTATATGTTTAAAAACGTTATTGTGTAGAGTCGTACCTTTTATAACTATACATAATATTTTGAATATCCATTTCAGCTCCCCGATCTTCACGATGTAAGTATCAGTTGATTAAGCTTTTTTATTATGAATTTAAAATGTAAATGTGAAGTGCTTATTCATATTCATTTCATGTGTTAACGAACTACATGTAAGTAGCATGCTTTACTTAGATTCCTCACATCGGAATTACTTATATGATTTTAGTAACTTTCCCCAATTTATATTTACTGTGGCCCTTTTAAATATAAAACAGCGTCAGAATATGTTTTTAAGATATCTCTATCCATTCATGATTCTTATTCAATGTGAAGATGGAACAATTCTTTTTTTTGGATTTGAGAAAGTGACCTGTGTATTTTCTTTAGGGTTAATATCAGTTTAATTTTCTCGATAAAATAGGTGCACAAAAGACAACAAACACCTCAAATAACTACATATGATAAGAACAGATTTTGCCTCCCCCAAAAATCGTAATATTAGAATGATATTTAGTAATGTTTAAATGATATTTGAGTTGCGTCAAGCGAAAAGAGACCTCCAGGACCAAATTTCCGAAAATTGGTTTTTGACGGTTTCTGAAAGAGCTAGTCTTTCTGATTATTTTGATTATACAAACGCTAGACAAGGTTATTTTTTCGTCCATGCAAATGGGTTGTCTTATACGATAACGTATATACTAGAAATATGTTTTTGAATAATGTATTTAAAAATTGAAAACAATATCAATCGATCCCTCAGAATGCAAGTATAATTTGTTAAGTAGTCTAGAATAAAATGATTCAAATCAAATGAATACATTTGGTCAAGAAATACGATTAACATTCAATCAATTATAAACATAGACTGAAATTTTATATAAACAAAAAAAAAACAAACTTTAACAACAACAGAAATACACTTGTCGATGAAATATAACCAATGTAAGCCAATGCTATTGTCCTCTTTTTTCGGCATCATCAGATTACTCCCAAAGACTAGGACTAGGAGAGTCCTTGTAAGGTTCCCGAACAAAGGGACAGACAATCCGAAACAAGTACCCCTGCCTCCCTGGGTTCATACTCCAGAAAGAAAAATATCTCGCATCACCGTCCCTGTAGTTAGATCTTCCGGACAAAGTGTGGGCTTTAGAAAACTGATTTCCCCTTCAGTGTCAACAGCATCACGTTTGACGAACAGTTTTCATGTATATGAAATTAAATAATTCAAACAAACAAGTAGAAGAAGATGATTATTACTGCGTAAAAAATATTTTTTAATTAATGTTAAGAAATTTCAAAAATAAATGTTTAACTTCACAGTCGTTCGTTGCTCAAGTACAACCGAGTCATCCATTTTCTTTCTCATTATTGACGCCATTTTGAGATTGTGACGCCACAAACATGGAGCCAACTATTTCATTTCATATTTTGTTTTACAAAAAATGTGTATGACCCTGTGTGTGCCAAATTCCATTCTGTTCTGAATTTTTGTTAGTTGATAGTTCTTTTTGATTATCTTACATTTTCAGACAATAATTCTTATTTATGTCCGAAATCAATAGAGGATATAGTTATATTTTTTGTCTTAATACTGGATAATGTAATTTCCTTCAAATTACATTCTGTGTAAGAAGAGAGATTCGGTAAATTTTGTTAAAAGAGATTTTTTTTATATTTTAATAGAAACATTTGTGGTATGTATCTATCATATATCAGAGGGCAAATTTATTCATATTTTTATGAAGTTATTTACAGGTCATTGGACATTATATGACCTACCTACACCAACTCACACGGCGCAATAATATTTCCTGGTACATAAATATAAAATAGCTTGCTTTACTTGCTTAAAAATAATTAAATAATAATTGTTTTATTAACAATGTAAAGAAGTTTTAAATATATTATTTTTTGGTGATCAGTTTTACCTTTGAACAAAGAGAATATACCGAAAGAAACTAGCCTTTGTTTATAAGTTTTATGTGTTTTGTCAATTGCATCCACAGTCTTTAACGTTTATCTTTATTTTTGGTAGACTTTTAGTAAAATAATGTTTTCATTTAATTCTGATCGCTATAAATGTGTAAATCTGTTGGAAACTATCAATGCAAGCTATTTACAGTTGACAATCGCCTCGTAGTTGTCGTAGTTCAATGTATGTTGTCGCCGGTGTCTCCGTTTTTACATCATAAATGTGCCTTTAGTTACTGAAATCGTAGATTGAATGCTTTTGAACAAATTAAATACTTGATTGCAAATTAACTGGCTCAGACAAGTGCCTCCATCCATCTGATCCATCTGTCTTTTCGAAAGGGGGTCGAAATTCCTCAAATTTTAACCATGAAACTTTGGGAGTATTTTTGCGTATTTTTAGCAATGATTATCAATTTTCAGGAATAAAAATATTCCCAGACAACAACCTGTACACAACTACTGATCAGAAGTAGCATTTTACAAAATATTCCTTTCGAAAAAGAATCCTTAGCCTGATAAATTCGAAGCGCAACCGCCTTTCAAGTCGATTTACACCTTGTGTACTGTTGTCGAAAATCTACGGCCACCAGTTAGTACAATATGTATATCCGAATATATTTAATTGTCCATCTCAATTGTATATATGTGTAACAAATTTATAAACGTCAATTGAAATTGAAATTGGTTAGTACGTCATAAAATTTTCTGAGAAGGCCTTTGGCATTTACAGGATTAGATTACGTGACCAATCCACTTAAAATTCCCATTGAAGTTCACAAAGCTGTCAATATTTATTTCTTAAACCAGGCATGCATGTAATTATGAATACATATAAATTATACTTTGTTTTATATCATCATAAAATAGTAGAAATCAAAGGGGATAAATATAAGAACATTCTTTTTTTTATTGCAGATTCCACATATGAAGAGCGTAAGTTAAATATTTTATCTATCTTATGGTCTGCTATAATAAAGAACTGAAATGTGTTTCTTCCTCAAAAATCCCTTCCTGAGAAAATACATGGTCATAACATTTCTTGAAACTGAAAATTCCAAACCTTAAATAAACACGTGTAATTTAACAAACTAATTTTTTAAAAAAATTAAGTAAAGTAAATAATTTGATATTTTGATTTACTTTAAACATTACAATAGAGTTTCTTTTGAAGATATACAGGCTTTAAATTCCTTAAATAACTTACCAATTATGTATTGTTTTGAAAAAAAAATGTATATACATTGTATTACACATGAGCAAAATGCAATTGCTGACTTACTTGCCTTTTTCTACTGGAACATTTCCGGCATAGAAAAGGGAAAAGCCCAGTCAAAATTCCCGGTATTTCGTTAAACGCACTCGAGCTATTACTAAATCATTCAATTCAAACTGACCATTGGCTGTGCCAACTGAAGTGAATGTCTAAATTTGAAACACTTAATCTGAAATAAAATCTACCATTTTCGAAAATCACGACCAGAATGTACGATCTTCTTCCGTTTTGGGTTTTGTTTGAATGAGAAAAGTTTTTTTTTCAAATAGGTAACTCTTGATGGCTCCAACTTCGATCTCTCGAAGTTCTTGATCGCTCGAAGTAAGTCTCCGGTCCCGATGGTAGCTGTGTACGACGCGGAAAAATGCTGTTTTCATTTAAAGAATGCGTAGTTTGACGTCCGCATCAAAAAGAATAAATAAACATGAAGTGAAGAAGTACATTTTTTATTTACTCAATTTAATAAACATTCATCTGCAATTCGAAAACATACCCTTGTTTTATACGTGTAAAATGTTAGCACTGCATGACAATTATTACATCCGGTAAGACTAATTTCAAAACCGGTCAACAAACCCGGAAAATTCCGTAAGTTTTCTCTAGGACGCGCGGACTTCGAGGTATCGAGAGTTACCTGTATTATATAAAAACATTTTCCAATGCTAATAAGTCGTCGGAAAATGAACTTTTATGTGACCCAATACAAAATTTTACCAGTTTACGAAACATTTCTTGAATAATGTTGATGTTATTTGTTTATTTTAATTGCGATTTCAATAGTGATTATCATGGCATATTTTTTACCAAAAAAAAAAAATTCATTTAACTAAAAAAGGAAAGAGATTTTTCGACCTTTTGAAA
>NW_026936518.1:0-71410 GCF_032062105.1 Saccostrea cuccullata
TCTTATGTGTAAAAGAAGAAAACACTTCTGTGGCCTTCAACTCGACATTTAGATGTATAGACGATTGTCAATTAACAATGGTAATTTCCATTCCTACGTCGATACGATATATCCTGGTGAGCTTGAGGTAAAAGATACCACAGAGTCTGCCACATCTGTTTCATACTTGGATATTTTACTTGAAAAAGACGTTAATGGTAATCTAACAACCAAGCTATATGATAAACGTGATGACTTTAACTTTTCTGTCGTCAGCTTCCCTTACTTATGCAGCAATATAGTTATATACCTTCATCATTTGCAAAATGATAAACACCGAAGAGATAAGACGTGCTTCAAGTTGCTCCTGATTTTACCTGAGATACCTATCCAGTTTTTAATGCGCCTTAATTGTTTTTGATTTGGATTATGATTCCTGTGTTAAAAACACAATGTAGTAGATCAAATGATGGATGAAAGCCCAGGTTCTAGTTTCTTTAGATCAATTTTTGATTCTTTTTCTGGATTCACAAATCCAATAAATTATGACAGTCAGGATAAACTACAAATTAATGTGGACTTACCCAGCTTCCTAAAAGTAACCACCAACAAGAGGAGCATTACTGTGAGTTTTGACCAGGTAAAATATGACACCATTTTCTCATATCTTGAGCAAGAGCTAACTTTTGAGAAAACTACTAGAGGAGATGGCCATATTTTAAAGACTAATTGTAGATCGGTTACGGCTACAATATACAGAAGCACCTCAGTACTACACATTCAGGGTAGTTCAGCGACAACATGGTGCGAGAAATTCCTTGAAGAAATAAGTGTCTATGCCTGTGATATAAACGACCCAAACATTATTCTTTCCCAACCACCACCACATATGGCATCTACTCCTATGAGGAATACATCCAGTATTGTGCAGTGTAATGAATCAAAAGAATGTAGCAAGTGTGGTGATTCTGCTCTACGTGTGGAGGAACTTTCGTTAGTTGTTCATCGTCTAACACAAGAAATTGAGTCCTTAAAAAAGAAACTGGGTGAAAATGTACAGAAAAGCTTAACCAGTTCAAGTACTCAAACAATTCCGAAAGTCTTCAAGAATAAGGGCAATTGCACCGATGATCTGCCGAAGGGATCCCAAAACGTCACTTCTAGACATGTGCAGTGTGACAATGTTCTTACGGAAACATCAAAAAATGAATGTTCAACAAATACGGAACCAGAACCACATGTGTACAGAAAACCAAGAAAGAATTCCCTTCAAAAACCTACTCCAAATTCTGCGCAATTTGAGAAATCAACACTCATCATTGGCAGTTCAATTCTGCAAAGAATTAGAACCCGTGGGTTAAATTCAAATATTCGTGTGAGTACTAACAGAGGAGCCAGTATCTCATTTATTCGTAAAAATTACGTCAATACGATGTATCTTCTTTGGAAAATATCATTATCCAGGCCGGAGGAAACGATGTATCAAATCAGCGCGACATGGAAGCGATAGAAAATGACTTTTGCGAAATAGTAACGGATCTACGGAAGAGGAATTCAAACATTCGTGTTTTCGTATCCGAAGTCATGCCAAGAAAAGATGCAATGGTTACCGGTGTGAATGATATTATCCGCTTTGTGTGTGAAGAATACGGTGCAACAGTTATTAAATCAAGTCGGATTTTCAATGACTGGAATTCCTCATTGTATTAGAAGGACGGCATACATTTGTCAGACAAAGGAACCGCCTCTCTGCTGAAACTTTACAATGAACATATCTCAATTCTAAAGCAGAATCAGATGCAACCTCCGCCCGTGTCCATGAAGTCTACATCCTGTTACTACTGTGGAGAACAAGGCCACTCATCCCGGAACTGTAGACATGGTAGCAAAGTAGACTGTTGGTATTGTGGGGAACCTGGACATAAACAAAAGTTTTGTCCATACTAGAATAGGGGCAATGAATGTCAGGCCGAATATACAGAGAGTATTTCCTTAAGTTTTCAAAATAATTTTTTACCTCTCGAAACTGTATGTTCAGAATGTAACCAAATATTATGTATATGCAATGTAAAAAATTCCCCCATCGTTAAAAATCCTCAGGTAAAATATGCACCTCCAAAAAAAAGAAATTCCCTTAAAGCTGCGCAAATATCTATGTCTGAAAATAAGATTAACAAAAGTCTTGCATGTGAAAATCTTAATTCAAACAAAACTATAAGCACAGCTAATAAATGTACTCCAGTGAACACTGGATTTGGTCTTGTAAAAAAGGGTTTGCGTTTTGGAAATTTTAATATTTGTCATCTTATACCAAAATTGGACGAACTGAAATTAATTCTACAAAATGAACGATCTATGGATGTACTAGGGCTTTGTGAGACTTTTTTACAGGACCATATTAGTGATTCAGATTTGAGTATAGATGGCTATGCACTTGAAAGAAAAGATAGACAAAATAAGGCAGGTGGTGGAATAGTAATTTATATCTCAAATGAATTATCCTATAAACGTCGAAAAGATTTAGAAATCAGTAACATTGAGACAATATGGTTAGAAATTAATTTAAAGAACACAAAACCTATACTTTATTGTTCTGCATACCGCCCACCATCTGCCCCCTCCTGCTGGGTGGAAGACCTAGCGAGAGAGATGAATTGTGCCCCCTGCTGTGATGACCAAGAAATCATACTTACAGGTGATTTTAATGTAGATTTACTTAAAGACACCCCTCAATCTTGGACATCTGCTCTTGAAGAATTTGGACTTACTCAACTAATTACCATACCTACTAGAATAACTAACACCTCATGTACCCTTATTGATCATTTTTACACTACCCAACCTGATAACATCTGCGAAATTCAAGTACCACCCATAGCTATCTCTGACCATTACCCTGTTTGTGCAACCCGTAAATCTAACAGCAGGCAGAGTAAGGGAAAACACACTGAAATTCAATACAGAGATTTTAAGAATTTTAATGAGGAAGAATTTCTCTCTGATTTACAAAGTGCAAATTTTAATGTTCTTACAAATTTGTAAAATCCTAATGATATATTGGAAAACTTCTACAGCATGTTTAATACCATTCTCAATAAACATGCTACGGTAAAAACTAAACGTGTAAAAACCAAGTCTCGTCCGAAATGGTTCACACCAGAAATTAATGATGCTAGACAGTTACGAGATTACTATCATCAACATAAAGACTTTGATAATTTTCGTCATTGGAGAAATAAAGTTACTCTGTTGATTAATAATGCAAAATGTATCTACTACAAATCAGCAATTGAGGAGAGCTCTAATCCTAGAGAAATGTGGAGCTATCTTAATCATTTAGCTTCCAAGTCAAAAAATATTTCTCCCACTCTTATTAAAGACAATGAATCAGAAATTGATGATTTACAACTAATCGTAAATGTTTTTAATGAGCATTTCACAAGAATTTCTGACAATTTATTAACTAAAACACAAAATCATAGCTTTGATTCTCAAAAATTAAAAGAATTCACGAAGTCCAAACTCAATGATGAAAATGTGTTTAGCTTACTTCCTATAAGCCAGGACGATGTCTTAACTATGCTACGCTCACTTGACATCAATAAATCAGCAGGTGTAGATTTCATTGGTCCCCGTCTCTTAAAACTTTCTGCAAATGTAATTTCTAAACCCATAACTCATCTCATTAATACTAGCATTACTAATGGCATCTTCCCTTCCCAGCTGAAACATGCTAAAGTCACCCCCATATATAAGAAAGGCGATAAAAGTGATCCCAGCAATTACCGTCCAATATCTATCCTACCAACTTTGTCAAAAATTTTTGAAAAGCATATTGCTAATCAAGTACATGAATTTACGAGAGCTTTTGACCTCATTATGAGCTCACAGTCTGGTTTTAGGGAATTCCACTCTTGCCAATCAGCACTAACCAAACTTACCGATAACTGGTTGCATGAAATGGACCAAGGAAATTTAATTGGCATAGCTTTTCTAGATTTTAGTAAGGCGTTTGATTTAGTCAGTCATGATATCTTAATAGAGAAATTACGACATTATAATTTTGATTCACTAACAATCAAGTGGTTCCAATCATATTTAAACGAAAGGAAGCAAAGTGTAAAAATTGGCGCATGTTCTTCCGATATTTTACCTATCACAGCAGGGGTGCCACAGGGATCCATTTTAGGCCCACACCTATTTTTATTGTATATATAAATGATCTTCCTTTATGTGTAAATTACTCTAATATTGATATGTTTGCGGACGATGCAACTCTGCATTTACCTAACAGCAATGTACATAATATTGAAACAAATTTAAATTCTGATTTACGTAAAATTGAAAACTGGTGTTTACAGAATCAAATGATACTGAACACAGACAAATCAAAATGCATGCTTATATGTACACAACAAAAAAGATCAAGATTAAATAACCCAGTACTTGATGCAAAAATTTCTGGCAAAAACTTGGAAAATGTTGAAGTTGAAAAACTCCTAGGTATTCAGTTAGATCAATCTCTTCAGTATAATTGTCATGTTGATACAGTTTGTAAATCATTAAGATACAAATTATTTACGCTCCGTAAAATTAAGAAATTTCTTCCATTAAGTACAAGGAAACTTTTCTATAATGCATACATTTTGCCTACAATAAACTAATGTCTCACAGTCTGGGGTAATACGTCCAAATGTAACATTGAGAGAATTCATAACCTTCAGAAACGGGCTGCTAGAATTATTCTTGATGCAGCACCTGACCAACCATCTAAGCCTTTGTTTGAAAAACTAGGATGGTTAAATGTTTTTGAGTTAGTTACGTTTCATAAATGTATTTTATTGTATAAAACTTTTTATGGTATGAGCCCAGAATATATCCAGAATCTTTTTATTTTTCACAGTTCTGAATCATACTCATTGCGTTCAGAATTTAATTATAATCTTCGATTACCAAAGCATCGAACAATCTTATTTACAAACTCTTTACAATATTCAGGTGTACATTTATGGAATAGTCTACCGTTACATGTTAAATTATCGCCATCTTTACCTGTTTTTAGAAAGAATTTGGAAAAAGTTATAATTAGCCAACGTCTGTAATTTTTATTTTTATAGATGCCCTTTTTATTGTTATTAACAATGTCTTTTAAACTTTGTATATTGACTTATTTATTGTCCTATATTTTCATTAATTTGTATACTACATTCGATTATGAAGTTATAGAATGAGCTTATCATTTTCATGTACATTGTATATATGTTTGATTGTACCATTTTATGTATATTGTTTGAAATGTAGAAGGCCCCGGGGAAGAATAGTACTTTGTACTAATCGGGTTACCTTCTTTAAATAAAGCATTATTATTATTATTATTATTATTATTATTATTATCACCTACATACGGAGTATATATATCTCAGTTGATTCGTTACGCTAGAGCATGCTCTACGTATGAACAATTTCTAAAACGCGTTAAATTATTGACAAGCAAGTTAATGAAAAAAGAATATCTGCAGTGCTGTTTAAAATCATCATTTCGTAAGTTCTATGTTTTCGATACAACGACCTTGTCAGCAAATACAATTTATCATTGAGTCAAATGTTGACTGACGTTTTTCATACTAATTGTTAGTCCATTATTTATACACTGAATTGAAGACAGATTTTTCCGTTATTACCGATCATGACAAAGAGCACACCGCGGATGTGACCGGTCAGCAGGGGATGCTCACTCCTCCATGGCACCTGATCCCACCTGATGTTTCGGAGGTCTGTGTTTGCTCTGCTCCTATTTTGTATTGTTTTATTGACTTTAACATTGAATACTGTTCGTTATCTCCATATCCTTCTCATAAAATCAAAGCTGTAACAATTGGTATGGAACAAGGAGCCAATATACAACCAAATATTATGTCATATTTATTACAAAGGTCAATAAAACGTTCAATGAATTTACAGAATAATTACAGTTAACGAATTTTATGAAATTCTTGTAACATCAACTTATCTGTCAGTAGCTTGTTCTATGTTATAAATTCATAAGGGTGTGAAGGTATGTCACTGTCTCCAGCAGACAACATTGAGAGTATAAACATATAAAACAAACAACAGTTACAGAATTGAAAGTCAAAACCTCAAGGTGTGGGGGCATCTTTGGTATATGGTTTTGTTGATAAAAAAAAACCCTCCACCTTTGAGATATGGGCCATTAGTAACTGTTTTTATGGTTCAAGTGGAAAGAGTGGACGAATTAAAGGAGTGTTTATAAATGTCGATTAATTATCGTTCACGTTATGTTATTAAGCTTAATTTCCTTGCGAAACACAGGTCAGAAATGAATTATAAAGGACAAATGCACTTAAAGAATACTTCGCATTTAGCATCACCTAAATCAGCATGGATTTGAAACAATTGAATATTTTTAGATGCCTATATATACCTAAATCCAAAAAAGTCGTACCGAACCTACTTTGAGTTTCTTTTATTTAAATCAAGGGTGGAGACTTGAACAATCTGATGGCGGATTATCGACGGGAGCGTTTGCCGAATGATACTTCTTCCGCTGTTTTATATATGTTTAAAAATCGAATGAGGTTGTGTAGATGCCTGAAGCCATATTGATCAAACTAAGAAAATTGCACGCTTGCATTTGAAAAGAAATACAATAAGCATTGATATTAGTTTCTTTGAATTTTGAAATTAAAAAAAGAGTATTTAGGTGGACTTCAATACCTGTCTCATTGTCTTGCATGAATAAAAATGTTGACACTTTTATGAAGACATTAAACTTTCTTTACCCTCTAGTGTACATACAAACATCTCTAAGCGGCAGGACTTCAAAGTCTGCAACTATCTATACAGTGAACACCTTTGAGGGAATGTTTACCAATTGGAAAAACGACCTCGAATGCATAAGGAAGACGCCATGACAACCCCCCCCCCCACCCCTATTCACGATCTTTAAAATAAATGCATGGAGACCTTTTGTCTGTGGAATATGGAGTTTAACTGATATTACCTAAAATATACTGTAGAAGTGACTTCTAAATCAGTCTATCCTATATTTGAATAAACAGGAAATGTATAAATTTTTAATAGCCGGTGATGTTAATACATTCGAGGTTGTTTTTCCGACCTCATACATTTTTCACAATTTAGGTACCAGCCTAATTTTGTGCAAACTTAATTCCTACTTTCACACAAGTTGTATAAATACATAACGGGTCTTTTGTCATTCGCACAAGTTTGTACAACGTTAGGCTCATAGTAAAAGCTTACAAATGAATGACCATTCTCGATTTACTATAGAAAATCACATATGTCGACAGACCCCTACCACATTGTATAGCTTTGCTCTTTGTATTTTCATGAATTTCAGTGGTAAAACTTGTTGAATCGTATGGTTTAGATATCAAATAATGACTTAAGATGAAAATTTTGCTTTATTTGATTCTTTATGTTTTCACATTTTACCGAGGCCCATAAGTGCACTAGTTCTTAGTACTATATATGAAATACAAATTTAAAAAGATTAATAGGCTTATTAATTCTTCATCAGACTTAACCTTCTGTGTGTTAACCTTTGATCTTCTCAGAGAAAGGAAACTCTAAATAAAGGGCTCATTATTCATTGTTGTATCCTGTATATTAATTGAGTTCTGTGTGTATTTTATAACGTCATCATTCTAAGGAATTTAAATTAATGCATAATGCAATTAATGTTATTAAAAACAATATATTTCAAATAATATACGAATGATTCAGTAGAATTTAATTAATTAGAGGTTAATTTCCTTTTGGAAATTAAAGACTAAAAAAGAAACAGTCAAGCGCCATCTTCATCTTTATGTAACCTACCACCTGTTCAAAATGTGTACATTGTCAGAGATCGTAAGTCAACACGCTACCGTGGGACCAATGACTTAGTTCGTTCGATTTTATTTTAAGGACAGACTGCATCGACGTCTTTTGGGAATAACAAATCTAAAATATGATTAATTTTTTTATCTCAAAACCGATCAAATTACGATGTAATGTCCTGTATATCTGATGTATACAAAATTACAAAGTTTATAGGAAATTACATGTAATTTTTGGTTGCATTTAAATAATTGTAGAATTTTCTTCTGAACGTCAATACACTGCATGTGTTGTTTTAAGTTTTCAACTTAATTGGTAAAAAAAAAACATTTTCAAAGAGAAAAATTACCACATTATGTTACAAGGTTATTTATTATTTTTTAACATTTACACGCATTTATTAAAACACAAAATTTGATAGAAATGCCAAAATAAGAGAGCTTTCTACATACGCGGTCCAACATAACCAGGTATATGACAGAAGGTATTACAAAAGTAAGAAAATATATTTATTACAGACATTTGGAGATAACAAACAGTTTTCAAGATCAAAAGTCCATAAAACAATACAATATAAGAGCAGAGCAAACACGGACCTCCAAATATCAGAGATGGGATCAGGTGCCATGGAGGAGTCCGCATCCCCAGCCGAGCGGTCACTCCCGCCATGTGCTCCTTGTCAAAATAGGAAAATAACCGAAAAATTTGTCGTCAATTCAGAGTATAAATAATGGACTAACAATTAGTATGAAAAACGTCAGTCAGCATTTGACTATGGAACGCCGTCACTGCCTTATAGCAGAACACTGCTATTGCATTGTGTCAACCTTCCATTACATTATGTCAACTCTTTATGACATTAACCCACCCTACTATTGCATTGTGCCAACCTTCCATTACATTATGTCAACTCTTTATGACATTAACCCACACTACTATTGCATTGTGTCAACCTTCCATTACATTATGTCAACTCTTTATGACATTAACCCACACTACTATTGCATCGTGTTAACTTTCCTTTACATTATATCAACTGTTTATGACATTTACACATACTACAATTTTATTTCGTCAACTTGCATTTCGTTATGTTTACTTTTCATGATAATCTTAGTTTTTATTAAATGATGTGAAAAGCTCATGCCATACTGTGCGCACTCTTCTACATTATGTCGATTTTAGCTGAATTAAGTTGGAAACTTTTTTCTATAAAACTATAAAGCCTGAGAGCTTCTCCGCTTTCCGCCCTTGGTCTCCAACCATATACCGTCCCCCTTCCTTGCTCAAGATTCCCATATCTGCCACTGATATGTGCCCATGCATGCTTACTAAGGCATATTCAATTGATTTAGATGAGCGACTGGTAGATTTTTGTAATAGAATTCTGGCCCTGGAATGATTAAAAAAAATTACTAACTCCAGTGACGTAGCATCATTTTTTTGAAAGAGGAGGTCAGCCAGTAAAAAAAATCATTTATCCGAAAAAACTAGAAAAGCCAAGAAAAAAAATGTCCAAGCCCGAAAATCCTATTTCGGGGAGAGTGGTCCAACTTCAATCAATCCCATTTTTTTCCAGATATATTATATTACCCTTAGTGGACTATATTTCAACAAGAAGTGGGGGTGGGGGGCTGTACAGTTTCAATGAACATTACATTTTCTATAGTAAAGTTATGTCTGGGAAAAGAGGGGGGTTGATATTATGTGCCTGTAATTTGTCGTAATCAATCACGACCCCCCTCCCCCCCCCCCTTCTTACCAGTCATTAAAACACGGTTGTCAACATTTATTATATACTAGATATACAGCTTTGAGATAATGTAAATGTATTTTTGCATCAGGTAATGAACTTGGAATCCACATGATAAAGAGTTAACACAATATAAAGATATTTTTAAATCACATAAGAAAGAGTTGGCATAACGTTATAATATATCCACATCACGGTATGGAGTTTTGACATAATGTAATAAAGTGTTGATATAATATAAAGATATGTTCACATTATGTTATACACTTTTTACACCACGTAATAAAGCACTGACATAAAGGTAAGATATGTGTTCACCTCACATCATGATGCCCTCGCCGTAAAATAAAAATAAATCCATATCACGTAATAATACTTTGATATAATAGAAATATGCACTCTCAAAAAGGAATGGGCTTTTGACTTCACGTGATGATAAGTTTCATCATAAAACACAATTTACTTGACGTAATGCAATTTTGACCTCACATATTAAAGAAATGAAATGATGTAAAGAAACATTCATTTCACGTAATAAAGTTTTAACACAATGTAAACACATTATCACTTCACATAATGAATTTTTTACTTCAAGTTATGAAGTGCTGACATAATGAAAGGATGTATTTACTTCATGTAATGCAGCATTGACATGATGTTAAGATATATTTTCATCATCCCATAAAAATGGACATAACGTAAAGATATATTCACATCACGTAATGATAAATTGACGTAATAAATGCATAGTTGTATGCTATAAGGCAGTGATGGCGTTCCATAAAATTTTATAAACTTTATTTCATAATATTGTCAATTAATACCAAAGTGCAGATTTCAAAGCATCAAATTATTTTCAGACTATGTACCCCCCCCCCCCCCCAAAGTACCTCTGTCCCTGGGGCCAGGAAATTAACCATTTTTGGAAGAAGCAGCTTTCTTCGTCATAAATATATATACTAAGATCATTGGCATAATACCCAGGAACCAAGTAAAAGATTTTGAAAGGATTCATGCATTTTCAATATATAAATATTAGAGCCCCACCCTAACACAAGAAGCCCTGGCCCAGGGGCCCTGAAATTCAAAAATCTCAATGAGGCATCCTTCCTCCTCATAACTATGTACAAAGTACATTGGTTTAATACCCAGGTGCAGAAAAGAAGATTTTTCAAGAATTTATGCATTTTCACTATATAATCAATAGAGCCCCACCCTAACACCAGAACCCCCAACCCAGGGGCCGTGAAATTCAGAATTTTGGAATAGGCAGCCTTATTTAACAAAACTATGTACTTGGTTAGTTTATTGAATACTCAGGAGCAGAGAAGAAGATTTTCAAAGAAATAATTCATTTTTTACTATATAATCTATTATATAGCCCCGCCTAGCACTAGAACCCCTGACCCTGGGGCCATGAAATTCACAATTTTGAAAGAGGCAGTCTAATTCAACATAGCTATGCACTTGGTTAGTTTATTTAATGACCATGAACAGAGAAGAAAAATTTCAAAGAATTTATGCATTTTCACTATATAATATATATACCCCCCCCCCCCCAAGCACTAGAACCCATGACCCTGGGGCCATTAGATTCATTCACAATTTTTGAAAAGACAGCCTTATTCAACATAATTATGCACTTGGTTAGTTTATTTAATGCCCATAAACAGAAAAGTAGAGTTTCAAAGAATTTATGCATTTTCACTATATAATCTATTTAGCCCCACCCTAGCACTAGAACCCCTGACCCTAGGGCCATGAATTTCACAATTTTGGTAGAGGACTCAATGCTGATTACAATCATGCCAACAGTTTGACTGCTTGATGTCCAGGAGTAAAGAAGAAGATTTTTAAAGATTGCACTAATTTTAGTGATTTTGGCCCCACCACTCAGACCTTAAGGGGGGCAGGGATTATGAAATTCACAATTTTTGTTCCCCTTCACCCATAGATGCTATATGCCAAATTTGGTTGAAATTGGTTCAGTGGTTTCAGAGAAGAAGCTGAAAATGTTCAAATGTTAACGCACGACGGACGACGCACACCCGCACGACGACGGACGAAAACAGATAGCAATAGGTCACCTGAGTTTACTCAGGTGACCTAAAAAGTCAATGACTAAATGGATTATCATGTTCTTGTGGTGCAGTGGTTAGAGCGTCAGCTTTAGAAGTGTGGAGTAAGGAGTTAATTCTTACGTCGCGGATTCGAATCTCACTGTGGGACTTGGAGACCGGTCCTTTGGATGAGACCGTATAAACCGAGGTCCCGTATCGCAGTAATGGTTTGGCTCGAAAACAACCCCTCCCTGCTCAATGGCCCTGAGTGCCGGGTATTGGACAAAATTTGCAGCTCTCCGCCGGCATTTGGTGGCGTCTCCATATGAGTGAAAAATTCTCGAGAGGGACGTTGAACAACAATTTTTTAAACAAACAAAATTTAATTCAAAATCAAATAAAAGAGAACCAAAACGCTCACTTGAGTTACTATATGAACGCGAATTTCATGTTCACCCATAAAATTCTTTATTAACATTGTTCGCCCATTTTGGACTCTCCTAGTCCCCGAAGGAATAATAATATGGACAGTTTTGCACCTACATTACCTGAAGATGCTTTTATATGACTAAATATGGTTTTTCCTGAACATATAAAGTACAGTTATGAAATTTTCACTTCAAATAGTTGATGCTGTCTTGTGACAGTCGTGCTTTCCATAACTGATCATTTAATTCCACTACTAAGTATGTAGAATGTCAGAAGTCCATACCTTTTAAGTCCAAATCTCCATAACTTCTGCTTTCTGGAAAAAATAAACAATTTTAACATACATTTATACACTCAGAACACTTATGTTTAAACTGAAGTTTGGCAGTTGACTTCAACTCAACATATTATCTGAATAATTAATTTGTACGTAATTCATATGATAAGCAAACATTACCTTTAATAATTTGTCGTGAGTTGCTGAGGATACTTTCAATAAGCGTGGTATTGGGGACGTACAGAATGCTGTGGTATCCCGTGGCTAGACTTTCCTTTTCATACGTCGTCGCCTCTTTGATCTTGAAGTCATAATCAGCTAGATTTCTGATAACTATTAATAGCACGGGAAAAGCTAGTGGAAGAATAATTTCAAAAACGGTCACGCATATTTTTCGTCTTTGCAGAAGTATATTTTTCCACGACAATAGCAGAAATTGTGAGAAGAGTCCGGCCACCATTTTTGGACAGGTGCAAAGAATTTCGTTATTGAATCTGTAAGCAAAATGAAAAAAAAAATGTATACAGATTTTCATTTTTGATATTGCCAACAATTTGAACTAAAACTGTCCAAAATAGACGAATATCTCCGCAGTTTTTTTTATTGTTTTTTTTTTTCAGAAAAAGAGCTAAGTTAATAACGGTATTTTATAGATCTAAAGGTGTTCAAAATGTTTATCATTGATTAACAGTCAAAATTTAATAGAACTTAAATAACAATTTGATAAGCTAAGCAATTCGGATTAACCAATATCTTTTTTTAATTAATTTGTATGTCAATTTTGGTACCATCATCTCGTAGACCCTTTAGGGTAATATCATGTAATGCAAACAGAAAAACGATTAAATTTATAAAGAAGAAATAGGCATCAGATGGCAGATAAAAGTAATTTGTTATGCTTTATGTCATTATGAAGTAATAAATTTTTGATCTTGACCTGTCACTGCTATATTCACTAAGTCGACCTCCAATATGGCGGCCAAATAAAAACGGTCGAATGCAACTATCATTCAGATAAAATATTTGTTAAATAACTTTGAAGATTCTACAATAAAAGTATGACAAGAATCCCTCCCTAATAAAGTAATCGGTACCAAATTTAATTTTTGAAAATAAAAAAAGGAATTCGTAATTTACTGCATAACCTTGTCAATGGTCATTTGCAAAATTATTTTATTAAAAAAACATTCTGATTGTACATACAAGAATTCTGAAAATGATATTAAAAAGATGCTTGAGTTTGTGATTGACAATATTTTTTTTTTTTTGACCAAGTCTTCCAACAATCTATTGGAATTCCCATGGGTACCAATGGCGCCCCATTATTAGCAGATTTATTTTTGGCTTTCATATGAAGCAGAATGTGTCTTAAAGCTTATACGTGAAATGAAGAAAACACTTGCTGTGGTCTTCAACACGACATTTAGATATATCGACAACGTATAGTCAATTAACAATGGTAATTTCCATTCTTTTATGTCGATACGATATATCCTGGTGAACTTGAAATTTAAGATACCACAGAGTCTGACAGGATCGACATCGTTCGAACAATTGGCTTTTTTCTATAAATAACGATAACTTTGTGACTCTTAATCTAGAGAATGAAAACCTCAAGTAAACAGCAATATGTCATTCCATTACTATCATTATGACGTCATCCACTACCCTTGGTACAGAAGCTGTTTTATTTACTAAGAAAAGTGAAAACTTGGGATCCACGCCCTCAAAGCAACCACCGTTAAACTGTGCGTCTCGCCACTGTTGCGGAATATTGGTGATTTGCATCAATTATTCTTTTATCGCTATGGAAAATGTCCAGGAATTCTTGGCATGCCCACACTGAGTAGTGGACCAGCCTTAATTTCTTTGTTTCAAATATTTCAGCTTTTTCATATTACAAAGTATTTGTGAGAAATGCTGTCTACAACCGTCTAAGATGGATGTGTTTTTGATTTTTTTTAATTTGAAAGCTTTTAGGCAGGGAAAAAAGTTAGCAACTTTTATGTGATAGATACATAGATAATACCACTTTCCTATTTTGTGCTCTTGACTGCACACTTTAACAACAAGAGGCCCACGGGCCTTATAGGTCACCTGAGTATTGTGTAACAACTTTCAAACAATTAAATTTGGTTCATGTTTTTAAACCAGAGGCCATGGAATTCGCAATTCACAATTTTGAAAGAGGCTTCATTGCTTGTCATAATTATAGACTTAGCATGCTTACTCTATTTACTTAATATCCAGAGGCAGATCAGAGTAACAAAGAGAAAATGCACTTCAACTTTATAACAAGTTGCGCACATCACCCCAAAGGAACCACTGACCCTGGGGCCACATATTTCAAAATTTTGTATATTATATCATAAAATAGTTGATTAAAACCAAAGAGCAGATTTCAAAGCATTAATTTATTTTCAGACTATATGTTATCCCCCCTGACCCGCGGGGGGGGGGGATAAAAAAAAATAACCATTTTGCTAGATGCACCTTTCTTCATCATAAACATATACGAGGGTGATCAAAAAGTTCGCGAACTAATTGAATAACTTCCGTAAAAGAAATGATATGGGGTTTCAGTGTTGAAAATGTTTCAAAGTAGTCCTCTCCTATTTTAATGCGCATCTGCAATCATTCTGCCCATGCGCGGATCACGTGATATAGGCGATCACGTGACATGCTCTTTAGCGTTCTGTCGCAGAAGCTTAACATTTTTTCGGATTCTTTTATTTCTTACCATGCAAGTTATTTTTTGCAACAAAAATAGTACATTTGTCAGAAATGGCCTAATCTCTGCAATAGTGTGGGTGGATAATGATATCCTTTTTCAGAATAAGCATGGTGACCATCAAAACCCAAGTCCTCTGTCTTTTGAGCGTCGTTTATTTCATGTGGATAAAGTATGAGTGCCTTCACTTTATCATATCTTATATGTTTAAAGTCTAACATAAACGATATTTTAGGGATTAGATAATTATATTATTGTAAAGATATTCATCATCCTTTCTAACTGTAAGTTGGCGATCTTTCAAATTAAATTGCTTAACAAAGGAATGTCTCTCTCCCAGTTTGCTTTCACCGGGAAACAGAACAAACATCATTTTTAAATATCTCCCTTCCTTCACTTAATCAATCAATACAATTAATGACAAAACTTATGGCAAGTCTTTTGTCATCATAAACCGTGTACAAATTATTATAAAATTCTACAAAGGAGTTTCTAAGATATACGTTTAACTTTACAGCCGTTCATTTCTCGAATACGACTGAGTCAACCATTTTTTGTCTCAAGTGATCTACCTTATGACGTCATTTTCAAATTGTGACGTCACAAACACGGGACAAAACGTTCCATTACATATTTTTTTACAGAACATGTGTATGACTCTATGTGTGCCAAATTTCATTCTGATCTGAATTGCTGTTTTCTAAATATAGAGATAATTCGCGAACTTTTTGATCACCCCTCGTATACTTGGATCGTTGGCATAAAACCCAGGAGCAAAGGAAAAGATTTTCAAAGAATAAATGTATCTTACATTTGTAACTATATATTAAATCAATATAGTCCCGCTCTGACACCAGAACCCCTGACCCTGGGGCCATAAAATTCACAATTTTGGAAGAGGCACTCTCTCTTATCATAACTATGTGCTAAGTTAGTTTATTAATACCCAGGAGCAATAACGAATATTTTTCAAAGAATTAAAGCATTTTCACTATATCATCAATAGAGCCCCGCCCTGACATCAGAACCCCTGACCCTGCATGGGGCCATAAAATTCACAATTTTGGAAGAGGCACTCTTGCTCAACATAACTATGTACTTAATAGTTAGTTTATTTAATACCCAGGAGCAGAGAAGAAGATTTTCAAAGAATTAATGCATTTTTACTGTATGATCAATAGAGCCCCGCCCTAACACCAGAACCCCTGACCCTGGGGCCATAAAATTCACAATTCTGGAAGAGGCACTCTTGCTCAACATAACTATGTACTTACTTTATTTGATACACAGAAGCAGAGAAGAAGATTTTCAAAAAATTAATGCAATCAAAAGGACCCCGTCCTTGCACCAGAACCCCTGACCCTGGGGCTATAAAATTCACAATTTTGGAAGAGGCACTCTTGCTCATCATAACTATGTACTTAGTTAGTTTACTTAATGCTCAGGAGCAGAGAAGAAGATTTCCAAAGAATTAATGCATTTTCACTATATAATCTATATAGCCCCGCCCTAGCACTAGAACCCCTGACCTTGGGGACATGAATTTCACAATTTTGGTGGAGGAGTCATTGGTCATTACATTCATGCCAACAGTTTGTCTGCTTGATGTCCAGGAGTAAAGAAGAAGATTTTTAAAGATTGCAATAATTTTAGTGGTTTTGGTCCTACCCCTCAGGCCCCAGGGGGACGAGGACCATAAAATTCACAATTTTTGTTCCCCTTCACCCATAGATACTGTATACCAAATTTGGTTGAAATTGGTTCACGACGACGGACGAAAACGGATAGCAATAGGTCACCTGAGTAACTCAGGTGACCTAAAAATACAAGAGAGATCGAGTTCTGATTGAAAGGTTATATACACAGATAAACACAAACACACACACATAAGATATAATCCATACAAATAACTGTACGAGCAGCAGTTCGAGTTATCACCTTGCAATTTACATATGGTAAAGGAATTTTTTGACCATTATTATTTTTCACAGATTCATATACCGGTATATACCATTTTTCAATTCATAGGTCATAAGCACTTATTATAAATCTAGATATAAATTTTCTTATTTCAGGAGATTAATATGCATTTTTATTAATTTTTTAATCATAACACGAAGAAAGAAAAGTTTGATGTATTCGTTAGTTTTATTTAGAGTTGTACAATAGATTTTTATATCAGCACACCATGTAGAACAGGATCCGCCAACTGCTTCTTTATCCAAATTATCGTACAGTGAATTTTTAAATAGAAAATATCGTTACCTTGATATAAAACAATTTCAATGATTCGTAGTGTTTTAATATATTTGATCAGTGCTTACTATCAGTTCAAGATGTATTACTGTAGTCAGCGGCGACTCACACAAATTTTTCCGACGAAAATAGTTCCATCATGATAAGTAGATACAACATTATTGTTTATGATAAGAATAATGCTGTGTATGTCATACGTACAAGAAACCAAAATTAACGTATTTTTTTCTCCAAAGATCACTTTCCCCCCGAAATGCAAATAAAAAATGTTTATTTAATATTCCTACGCTCGCTCCCTCCTCAGCTTTTTTTTTTCGTAACATGTTTGATAGCAGAGAATATCTAGTCATTCTTCGACATAGGCGCTTGGGTCAAGGATACTGTATTTTTTCTATATAATGTATTGTCGAGGAAATTCGAACTATACTCGTAACAATTTTTTTCACTGTGCAGTGTTAATTTTTAGTTTTTTTGTAAACCTTTCTGCTTCATATACACTAGAATGTCACGGAAGTTCGATTTTATGCACGCTTTAAAAATGACAAATCCTAATGTATACTAAAAGGAAACGTTTCTTTTTAGTGTACAGTGGGATATGTCATTTTTAAAGCGTGCATAAAATCGAACTTCCGTGACATTCTAGTGTATATGAAGCAGAAAGATTTACAAAAAAACTAAAAATTAACACTGCACAGTGAAAAAAAATGTGTGTGAGTATAGTTCGATTTTTAACAATATTTATAAAAAAATGTTATGATGTTGATTAAAGTGAGAATTAGTAATTTCAGTAACTTTAAGAGAAGGGTTTCAGTTTAGAATTTCCCGGTGTAACACACCGACCCGGCCCTGATTTTCCTAACCTATTTTAAACACACTTTGTTGCAGATGCAAATGTTAGAACAATGTCAAATATACTGAGTAGTTCAGCAAGGTTTGTATAATTTTTATTAATCAGAAATCGTATTCATATGATCTAACAACAGAAAAAAGTTTTGTCTGCCATCGTAACTTCTCGGCAAACTCCGAGGTCGCTAGACCATCGCACATGTGTAGACCAACGCTTACTGGTCTTGCGGTCACAGGTACATGTATGTGTACTGTTTGTTACGAGACTGGGTGACCGTAATGCTACGGACTCACAAAAGTCCATAACTAGACACTAAGACAGCGCAGTTTATTTTTTATAAAAGTCATTAAACATTATTAAACTTATTAAATCTAAAAGTCGAAGATCTGGATATGGGGTAACCCATATCTATTCTTGTTTATCTTCGCATGCATATGAATTGAGGTCACGCTCCTTGGCTTAATTAAATGGCAGGGTGATTCGTGCAAAATTTTTGGAGTTAATCAAGTGGAGGTTGGAGTCCATTCTTTTAACATGAAGAAAAGAAATCATATTAGTATAAAAGTTTGTTTGCATACTTTGTCTGCTTCATGTCTTGTAATGAAATAGATTAGAAATTCACACTATGACCTAATCAAAAGTTTGTATGTTTCAGACTGCAACCCTCACTCCAAAACTCCACTCAATTTACGCGGTGCCGATTGTCAGACTTGTCGACAAAATCCACATTTACATGTACATATAATTATTTTGATAAGGGAGCCCTTTGTGAATTACATGTTTTTATATGCTGTATTCTTAAATATGATTTTTGATATTGTCAACTAAGTTAGAACATTATTCAGCATATGCTGAGGTACACCATTTTAGTACATATTGTGTAGCATAATATATATACACTGTATAATATCAATTATTTGCCATGTTATTACCTCCTTGGCTCTAACCAGATTAAATTTTTTTTATTCTAGGGTTCAGCAGTTACTTTTGATATGTATATAAATGAGATAAAACATTGTTTAGGCTTGAAAATATATATCCCTTTTGTGTACCTCCAAAGTGCGAGGACTCCAAAGTCCGATGTCTGCAAATCTTAATTAGTCTAGGTCACCCTACGACGTTTGTTTGATGCATGGTCTCAAACCATGGCACAGAAAACAAGACGTCTATGACGTGACCTAGCTAATACTGCGTAAGAATTCGATGCCTCGGCATGCCAATAAATAAATACAAAAGTATAAATAAGTTTGTTTGCATACTTTGTGTGCTTATGACTTGTAATGAAATAGAGTTGGAAATTCACATCATATGACCTAATCAAAAGCAATATGTGCGAGACTGCAACCCTCTCTCCAAAACTCCTTACTGTTCAATTTACACGGTGCCGACTTGTAATACTTGGTGAGTGAATACAAAAAAATATCCACAATAACATGTACATATAATTATTTTGATAAGGGAGCCCTTTGTGAATTATTATTGTTTTTAGCCCATGCATGTATTCTTAAATTATGATTCTTGATATTGTCAACAAGACTTAGAGCATTCCAGGTCAGCAATGCTGAGGTACACAAAGTATACAGTACATGATTGTGTAGCATAATATATATACACTGTATAATATCAATTATTTGCCATGTTATTACATGTTTGAATTCTACAGTAGAACTAGAGTGATTTTTTTAATTCTAGGGTTCAGCAGTTACTTTTGATATGTATATATTTGCGTAATTTAAATTTTACACTTTCCGCAACAAGCCAGTTTATTTGAAGACCCCATAAGTAATCCCTTTAGTGTTGCCTATGTAGAATACAGATTTATAATTCAGGCTGTCTGCTATTTAAGTTTCCTGCTTAGGAAATGCATAATTTTATATACTATGATTTTAACAATTACTGTTACAACACACTGTATCAGGATTATAGTCTGAAATACCTGCTACAGGTGTGTGTATCCTTATAATTTTTCTTTTCATAAAGAAATGGTTGCTGATTAACAAAGCATCGCAGAAAATTTTACCACTTCAAGCACTTTCTATTAAATAACATCTGTACACTTTTTTTATGTTACGGCTGTGTAATGCTATCCCTGAAGCAGTATATGTCATTTTTAGTAATACCACACACAAAATCGAGTTGGTCATTTTTACACCTCTTTGTCCTTGATTACACAACATCAAGACCGAGTTCTACAATTAAACTTTTTAATGATTTAATTAAAGGTATGCATAAGTTCAACAATGATTATTCATGATACGGAATTGTAAAATTACCATATCATGAAAAATTAATTGAAATCCTATTTATTGAATATATTGATAGTCTTCAGATCCTTCGGAAAAAAAGTTAGGGGGATGTACAAGCCACATTGGATCTAGTCTGGTGTAAAATAAGAAACACCAAGAATGCGCTTAATACTCTACCAAACTAGCCCAAAGTTACTCAAATTGCTAATGCATTCATTACCTACTGTTAGAGACCAAAATTAGTAAATAATTAAGTTTAATTTGTTTTAATTAGGAGGAAATTAATCATGTTAGAACTGCGCAGCTACAGCATTCACGAGATGAAAAATGCATTGAAAATGATGTCAGTTCGGTTTATTGATAATATAACTACAACTATTTGTTTCGCTTTTTTCTTGTCATTGTCTATAATTCTTGAAAATGTGATTTTTTCATATGGGCGTCTTCCTGAGGTCATCTGTTTTTTCGTCCGCCATTCCTCTGTCACACAGAGTTCAAATAACATTGATTTTAGAATAAATACGACCATGACAACATCAAGACAAGAAATTACTAAGTAATAATCTTTAGGTTATATAACTTATTACTTAATTGTTGCATCGCATCGTCTGATTAATGAAAAAACGCTATTTTAACCCCCCACTCCAGCAAATCGGGTAAAACTGTTTTGTTTATCGCTCGAGTTTCCTCGCTTATATCATTCCACTGAGCACGTGGTTGGCATGTGCTTATATCTGCTGTAGATGGGTTTTAACGATTATTATATTTAATCTTCTATGGAACAAGTCTTGATAATTTGTTGGTTTCTTTAAAACTCAAGAAAAAGCAGATAAAAAAAACATTTGTTTACGCTGTTAGAGTCTTTTCTGTGGCGATAGAAGCAATTTTCAAATGGAACTCTACAAGGAGGATGCTTACCTTTTAATTTGAAAATGTTAAACAATATGCGGTGCATGAAAAACAAATTGTAATTACATGCAGTGTATTGCATTCGAAAATTGGTACATATGTCAATTTTGTTTCGGAGTTAGATAGAATTTAAAAAATAGTCAGGTATAGGATTTCCTTCAGACACCTCAGAGAAAATAGAGATTGCTTGCGATGGCCAACACATTGTATGGAGTAATGTTTGGACATAAAAACAGATCATGTCTCATTATGTTGACAAAGTTGTAAGCTCTCAACAACATATGACGTTTGATAAGATATATTGAGTTGTTTCGTTGAAATTTAGAGAAGAGCACAAGTTTGTAAAGAAAGGTCCAATGCCTATGCTTTGTCTATCTTCGCAAAAAAGTGGGAGGCTAACCCCCACCTCCCACCCCCACCCCAAAAATCCTATGTTTGTTTGTCAAAATAGTGTCAAAGCTTCAGAAATTTTGCATCACTTAGTATGTGATGGAACAAGTAATAGCCTTGTATTGTTGAGACCGCAATTTAAAAACAATGTTTGGTTGCCCTCTCTCCCGACCTACTGCTTAGAATTGGCCTGACTCAATTTTCTTACACCCGATTACACCATGTTTCTTTTCTTTTTATTCCGTAAACAAATATGTTTAAATTTTAAGAAAAAATTCTTACTTATATATACGGACCCAATAATTTTTCCCTGAGTTGGGAGGACCACAAAACGTCATTTTTAAGATGGTCTAAAATATTTAATTATGTTGATTTTTTTCTTTACTCTGTAAAATTGTAATTTTGACAACATGGGCAATAGAAAAAAGTTTTTTATTCAGTTAATCTAGTAATCCACTCTGAATAATTTCATTCCTTTTCAGATGGTGCTCCGATGTGATGAAAATTGTAAATGTCTTTTTTGATACAGTATATACTAGCATGTACTAAAACAAGGACATTCATATCGATTTTATATGTCTTATTTCTTTGTGTTTCATTGGTGATGATTAAAATTTTGGTAGATAAAATAAGCTACATGTGTCAGACTTACAAACTCTTAATGTTTAACTTTGATGCTCAGTTTTCCTTGCCTGGAATCAAAGAGTTTAAGATTTTTTTTTTATATCAACACGCACACTATTTAACAACTGTTCGATAATGATACTAATAATTTTAAGCCACAATTTAACACAATTCCTCTTTTAAAAATGTGCGTCTTATTTGAAACATTTTGCAACTGTAATTGTCTTCTACTTTTTAAGATTATTATGTACCTCCATCTTTAGAAAGAGGTCTGGAAAACAAATTCTGTGCTAAAAATAGACCACGTGCTGCTATCCATGAACTACTTTCATGGTTCTTTACACTCATTTTGAAGACATGCAACAGTACGTTGTTTTGAACTTGAAATTACCATTAAAAAGTGCAAAATTTAGACATTTTCTCAACAAATAGTTGTAGAGAGAACATTACTGCACACTTTGCATTTTTTTTTTGGATTTATTACGGCTCTGCTGAATTCTGTAGCTGCGCAGTTCTAAGGATCATATCAAAAGCATTTTTCTGCAAAAGTATAGATTATATATGCGCAACATGCATTCAAGTATGCATATTTATTGTATCTTTATCACATGGACTTAAAATTTGATCAAAATATAATGTATTTTAGCCATTTGAAGAAATGTTTACATTTTGTTCTTACTGCACTAAAGGTGGCCGGACATCATGTAATTTTTTTTATATTTTATATTTTAATTGTCTAAAAACTTGCTTTCCGCCGCCTTTGCATGTCTTTAACCACATACACATGTGCTTGTTTAAAGGAAATCTATGACACAAACAGAAAATAATGTAGCCTGTTGATTAAAAACAGAATTGATTTTTAAATGAAACATATGGAGATAACAAACAGTATTCAAGATCAAAATCCATAAAACAATACAAAATAGGAGCAGAGCAAACAGAGACCTCCAAAACATCAGAGGTGGGATTAGGTGCCATGGAGGAGTGACCATCCCCTGCCGACCGTGAGCTCCTTAAACAATCCGTCTTTTCCTTAAACTTCAATATGCCATTAAAGGAATTGACGCGGTAAATATAAGTCATATTCTTAATCACAAAAGGGTCCAGTCTTGTATTCCACATATTTCCAGTTAAATACTACACCTTGTCTTTTCTACAAATATAAATCAATCATTGCTTCAAAACTTCTCAATTACAAAAAACCTTTACATGGCTTGGACATCGAGTATCTGAAACATAATCCACCATCGTGTTCAAGTTCTTCTTCACCCTATAACTATAGTCCTGCTGGACACATTATTATAGGTGACGTAAATATAATTAATAATGAAGACCTTAGATCACTTATTTTAAAAGGTCCTAAATATAGGGAACCCTGATCCTTCAAGTGGCGTCGAAATTTCATAAATATTATGGATTCTGTTGAAGATTACGCCAGATGATGGGCCAGATATGAAAAAGAAGACGTTGACACTGTCTGAATGGATTAAATGTATCAAGTTCATGTTAAAATCGTGTATTAAAAGATTGAGGGGCAATATGAAAACCATATATCCTTCTGTATTCAATAATCCAGAAATGAAAAAGAATTAGATAGTTTACATGATCAGTACGTACTGGTCCCTGCTGACAAAGCAGGTAACACCACTGTCTTCGTTTGTAAGGCTCTTTATATAAATTGTATTTTAGAAGAACTTGGATTAAATTCTACAAGTGGTAATCCAACTCATAGTTCCCATTCTAAGGAAGAAATTCTTCAAAATCATATGTCAGTTTTGAGTATTTTTAATATCCCGAAAAACCAAATTGATTTTGAACTACCATATATGTATTGGATTCCGAAACTTCATAAAAATCCTTACAAATAAAGATACATTGCAGATTCCAGTAAATGTTCAAGCAAGCCTCTTTCTTTACTCCTCACTAAGATATTGACGGTAGTGAAGGAAAAACGTCAGGAGCACTGTGCAACAACATATTCAAGGAGTGATGTAAATCAGATGTGGATACCTAAAAAATTCCAAAGAACTTTTGGACAATGATTTTACCAAAATCAACAGCTTAAAAACCCACGACTTTTCAACTTTATACACAGCCATTAAAGTGAATAAATTAAAGTCCAGGGTTTTTGATATCATAACTGCCTCTTTTTCAATAAAAATGGAACTCGAAAATATACTTACTTGGTCATTGGTCATTTGCAAAATTGTTTTGTTAGAAAACATTCTGATTGCACACACAAGTACTCTGAAGTTGACATCAAAAAGATGCTTGAGTTTCTGATTGACAATATCAATGTGGTTTTTGGAGACCAGGTCTTCCAACAATCTAATTCCCATGGGTACCAACTGCGCTCCGTTCTTGGCAAACCTATTTTTGCATTCATATGAAGCAGAATTTGTGCAAAATCTTATGCGATAAAAGAGGAAAACACTTGCCGTGGCCTTCAACTCGACATTTAGATACAGTATATCGACGACGTATTGTCAATTAACAATGCTAATTTCCATTCCTACGTCGATACAAAGTATCCTGGTGAGCTTGAGATAAAAGATGCCACAGAATCTGACACATCTGTTTCATAGTTGGAAATTTTACTTGAAAAAGACGTTAATGTAAATCTTACAACAAAACTATATGATAAACGTGATGACTTTAACTTTTCTATCGTCAACTTCCCTAACGTATGTAATATTTAAACAATAAAATGCTTTCTTTGTTTGTTGTTACTGGAATGAACGGAAGCAGCTGTTGCAGAAAAAATACATAACCCGCGTAAGCGGGTTATGTAAATTTTTCTGCAATAGCTGCGACCGTTCATTCCAGTATTAACAAACAAAGAAAGACATTTTATTGTTTATATTTATATCTTTTTAAATAATTATTTAAAGAAGGATTAAAAAGATTAATTATTGTATTAATGATGCGAATGTCGTTATACGTTTCATTGATGGAACAGCCACTGATCAAGAAATCTGTACAAGCGACATGCCGACTGTAGTTCATGCAGTGATAAACGCAATGGGTTTTCTTAAGAAATAAAGGAGAAAATATTCAGCGGATGTAAATATACCTTCATAACCTACACACGAAGTATATATATATATATATATCAGTTGATTCGATATGCAAGAGCATGCTCTACGTATAAACAATTTCTGAAACAAGGAAAATTATTGACAAACAAATTGAAGAAACATGAAGATCAGCAGTGTCGTTTAAAGTCACCATTTCGTAAGTTCTATGGTCCATACAATGACCTTGTCAGCAAATACAATTTATCATTGAGTCAAATGCTGACTGACGTTTTTCATACTAATTGTTAGTCCATTATTGATACACTGAATTGACGAGAGATATTTCCATTATTAACCGATCATGACAAAGAGCACACGGCGTATGTGACCGGTCAGCAGGAGATGCTCACTCCTACATTGCACCTGTTCCCATCTCTGATGTTTCGGAGGTTCCGTGTTTGCTCTGCTCCTATTTTGTATTGTTTTATGGACTTTGACATTGAATACTGTTCATTATCTCCATATTCTTCTCATAAAATCAAAGCTGTAACAATTGGTATGGAACAAGGAGCCAATATACAACCAAATATCATGTCATATTTATTACGAAGGTCATTAAAACGTTCAATGAATTTGCAGAATAATTACTATTTCCGAATTTGATGAAATCCTTTAACATCAACTTATCTGTCAGTAGCTTGTTCTGTTTTATAAATTCATAAAGGTATGAAGGTATACGAGGGGTGATCAAAAAGTTCGCGAACTAATTGAATAACTTCCATAAAAGAAACAATATTTGGTTTCAGTGTTGATTATATTTTAAATTAGTCCTCTCCGATTTTTATGCACATCTGCCACCGTTCTGCTCATGCGCGAATCGCGTGATATAGGCGGTCATGTGACCCCCTCCGTAGCGTTCTGTCACAAAAGCTGAAAGATTTTTCTGAGTTTTATATTTCTTTCCATGTAAGATAATTTTTATAACAAAAACAGCTCATTTGTTAGAAATGGTCAAAGCTCGGTAACAGAATGGGTAGATAAGATTTTCCTTTCCAAAAATAAGCATGGCGACCATCAAAACCCAAATCTTCTGTCTTGGGAGAGACTTTTATTCAAGGTAGATAGAGAAAGGGTGTCTCCTTTTTATCATATATCTGTTATGTTTAAAATCTAAAGTAAACAATATCTTAGGTATTTAATAAGTATATAATTGTTGAAATATTCAAGTATTTTTCACAGTGTAAATTGGATGTCTTTGATAGCAAATTGCTTAATTAAAAACACATCTCTTTTCAAACTTGCTTTCACTGGGCAACAAATCAAGTATCATTTTTAACCATCTGCATTCCTTCATTAACACGACCAATCCAATTATTGATTGAATTTATAGGAAGACATTTATCTTAAAAAATTGTGTACAAATTATTATAAGCTACTTCAAAGGGATTTTTAAGATATACCATAAATTCTACAGTCCTCTGTTGAACGGGTACGAATGAGACAACCAATTTTCGTCACAAGTGACCTACATAATGACGTCATTTTCACATTGTGACGTCACAATCAAGGAGCAAAACTTTATTCAGCATATGCTATTTATAGACCCTGTGTATGGCTATGTGTGTACCAAAATTCTTTTTAATCTGAAATGTGGTTTTGTAGATATAGAGATAGTTCGTGAACTTTTTGATCACCCATCGTATGTCACTGTATCCGTAATAAATTATTGCATTATTAACTGCTACCAGCAGACAACATTGAGAGTATAAACATATATAAAACAAACAACAGTTACAAAATTGAAAAAAGAAACCTAAAGGATCGGGGGCATCTTTGTTACATGGTTGTGTTTATAAAAAAAAAAAACCCTCCACTTTTGAGATAGGGCTGTTAATAAACTGTTTTTATATTTCAAATGGAAAGAGTGGAATTAAAGGAGAGTTTATAAATGTCGATTAATATCATTCCCGTTATGATATTAAGTTTAATTTCCTTGCAAAACAAGGTCAGAAATGAATTATAAAGGACAAGTGCACTTAAGCAATACTTAATGGATCCCTTTTCTGTGCTGATTTTCTTAAGAATATATTAAGGAATCATTCTCTTTTGGGAATAGTTAAACACTAATGGATATTTCTGATTAAAAAGCGCATTTAGCATCACCTAAATCAGCATGGATTTGAAACAATTGAATATTTTTAGATGCCTCTAAATACCTAAATCCAGAAAAGTCGTACCGAACCTACTTTGAGTTTCTTTTATTTAAATTAAGGGTGGAGACATTTAAATCGACACTTGAACAATCTGATGGCGGATCATCGACTGGAGCGTTTGCCGAATGATACTTCCTCCGCTGTTTTATATGTTTAAAAAATCGAATGAGGTTGTGCAGATGCCTGAAGCCATAGTGATCAAACTAAGAAAATGCACGCTTGCATTTGAAAAAAAATACAATAAGCATTGATATTAGTTTCTTTTAATTTTGAAATTAAAAAAGAGTATTAGAGTTTGCAGCTAATTGTTTCACGTTACGTCACGATCTTTTTCGTCAGATACATCCAGCGTAAACAATTCACGTGATTGATCAACTCAAATCATCAACATTGACACGGAAATAGTTTGTTGCACGAGCAACCAATCAGAGATAGATTAAAGTTCCAGTCGTAAAGCTTCCGGTTAGGAGACGTATACAATTTACCTTTAGCGCAGCTGTCAACTAGATCGTGACGTAACGTGAAACTTTACAGTTAGCTGTAAACTACTATAGTATAATATTTAGGTGGACTTCAATACCTGTCTCATTGTCTTGCATGAATGATAAAAATGTTGACACTTTTATGAAGGCACTAAACCTTCTTTACCCTCTACTGTTTCTAAAACCAAATACATACAAACATCTTTAAGCGGCACGACTTCAAAGTCTGGCTATACAGTGAACACCTTTGATGAATGTTGACCAATCGGAAAAAACGACCTCGAAATCGCCATGACATCCCCATCCCCTATTCACGGTCTTTGAAATAAATGCATGAAAACCTTTTATCTGTTGAATATGGAGTTTAACTTTATTTAATGTAATGACAGTACATAAAATATACCACAGAAGGGACTTCTAAGTCAGTCTATCCTATATTTGAATAAACAGGAAATGTATAAATTTTTAACGTCCGGTGATGTTAATACATTCGAGGTCGTTTTTCCGACCTCTGACGGAAAGATTCGATATGATGCGATTGGAATGTTTACTTGGGTAAAACTCACTGTAGAAAATCACATACGTACCACATTGTATGGCTTTACTCTTTGTATATTCATGAATTTCAGTGGTAAAATTTGTGGAATTGTATGGTTTAGATATCAATTAATGATTTGAGATGAAAAAATTTGCTTTATTTGATTCTTTATTTTTTCACATTTTACAGTTGCCCATAAGTGCACCAGTTCTTAGTATTATATATGAAATACAAAGAATTTAAAAAAGATTAATAGACTTATTAATTCTTCATCAGACTTTACCTTCTGTGTGTTAACCTTTGATCTTCTCAGAGAAAGGAAACTCTAAAAGAAGGGTTCATTGTTTTGTCCTGTAAATAAATTGAGTTCTGTGTGTATTTTATAACCTCATCATTCTAAGGAATTTAAATTAATGCATAATGGAACTAATGCTATTAAAAATAATATATTTCAAATAATATACGAATGATTCAATAGGATTTAATTGATTAGAGGTTAATTTCCTTTTGGAAATTAAAGACTTAAAACAGTCAACCGCCATCTTCATGTTTATGTAACCTACCACCTCTTCAAAATGTGTACATTGTCAGAGATCATAAGTCAACACGCTACCGTGGGACCAATGACTTAGTTCGTTCGATTTTATTTTAAGGACAGACTGCAGCGACGTCTTTTGGGAATAACAAATCTAAAATATGATTTTCTTTCCTCAAAACCGATCAATTACGATGTAATGTCCTGTGTATCTGATATATAAACAAGAGGCCCAGGGGCCACAGCGCTCACCTGAGCACATCGGCTAGGAAAGAGCACATATCAGATCAGAACTGAAAGTTTACTGTGGTTTTTTTTTTTTGGGGGGGGGGGGGGGCTTGAATTTTAAGCCCCTAGGGGATCATGATTTGAGCGAACTAGAATCTACATTACTGAGGATGATTTCATATTAATATTACTAATCATGGCTTTGAAGTACTTGAAAAGAAGATTTTAAAAGGTTTCCCTACATTTACCTATGTAAAACTTTGATCGGCCATTAACTGCCCCACCCTAACCCTGGGGGTCATAATTTGAACAAACTTAAATCTACACTACATGAGGATGATTCCACCTGAGTTTCATCTTTCCTGGCCCAGTGGTTCTTGAGAAGAAGATTTTAAAGATTTTTTCTATATATTCCTATATAAAACTTTGATCGGCCATTTTGGCCCCACCCTACACCCGGGGGTCATGATTTGAACAAATATGAATCTACACTTCCTGAGGTAAAAAACATTTTCAAAGAGAAAGACTACTACATTATGTTACAAGGTTATTTATTATTTTTAAACTTTTACAAGTATTAATTAAAACACAAAATTTGATAGAAATGCCAGAATAAGATAGCTTTCTACATACGCAGTTTAGTATACCAGGTATACATGTATGCCAGAAGGTATTACAAAAGTAAGAAAATATATTTATTACAGACATATGATATAACGAACAGTTTTCAAGATCAAAAGTCCATAAAACAATACAATATAAGAGCAGAGCAAACACGGACCTCCAAACATCAGAGGTGGGATCAGGTGCCATGGAGGAGTCAGCACCCCCTGCCAATCGGTCACTCCCAACATGTGCTCCTTGTCATGATCGGAAATTAACGGGAAAATCTGTAGTCAATTCAGTGTATAAATAATTGACTAACAATTAGTATGAAAAACGTCAGTCAGCATTTGACTCCATGATAAATTGTATTTGCTGACAAGGTCATTGTATCAACCATAGAACTTATGAAATGATGACTTTAAACGAGACTGCCGAAATTCTTGTTTCATCAACTTGTTTGTCAATAATTTCCCTCGTTTTAGAAATTGTTCATACGTAGAGCATGCTCTTGCATATCGAATCAACTGAGTTATATAAACTCCGTATGCAGGTGGTCAAGGTATAATACTACATAAGTAAGGGGTTTATATAATATTATCTTAATTGATTGGATACGCAAGAGCATGCATTACGTATAAACAATTTCTAAAACGACGTAAATTATTGACAAACAATTTGGTGAAACAAAGATATCAGCAGTCTCGTTTAAAGTCATTATTTCGTAAATTACAAATTTATCATTGAGTCAAATGCTGATTGACGTTTTTCATACCAATTGAAAGTCCATTATTTACACACTGAATTGAGGACGGAGTTTTCCGTTGTTTTTTCCGATTATGACAAGGAGCAGATGGCAGGTGTGACCGGTCGGCAGGGGATGCTCACTCCTCCATGGTATCTGATCCCACCTCTGATGTTACGGAGGTTCGCGTTTGCTCTGCTCCTATTTTGTATTGTTTAAATGAGCTTTTGAGCTTGAATACTGTTCTTTATCTCCATACAGTTCACCCGAATAAAATTGAAATAAGAGATATCACCGAGTCTGACACAACTATTTCACTTCTGGAAATTTTACTATAGTTAGACGTTAAGAGTAATCTAAAACAAGGTTGATGATAAATGTGAGACTTAAGATTTTCGATCGTCAACTTCCGTTACTAATGCATTAATATACCTTTGAATTATACCCGGTATTTCTCTCAGTTGATTTGATACGCAGGGACATGCTTTTCGTATGATCAGTTTATAAACGAGGTCAGTTACTAACAAACAAGTTCGTGAAATAAGAATACCAGTAGTCTCGTTTAAAGTAATCATTTCGTCAGTTCTATGGTCGGTACAATGGTCTTTTCAGCAAACACAATTTATTATAAGTCAAATGCTGATTGACTTCGATGATTTTCATATTAATTGTAAGTCATTATTTTCACATTTAATTGTCGATGGAACTTCCATCATGACAATGTTGTGCCCGGTCGGCAGGGGATGATAACCTCTCAAAGGCATCTGATCACGCCTCTGATGTTTTAGAGGTCCGTGTTTGCGCTGTTCCTGATTTGCATTGTTTGAGTGAACTTCGAGCCTGAATACTGTTAGTTATTTCTATTTGTCTCCATAAATAATATAACTTTTATGTAAAGAATGATTGTTAAAATGTCTTAACAGCTTGGTTTTTTTTTTGACCTACATTGTCTTTTAATTGGCCATCATTGGCAGTATTTCTTGGTGATCAATCTTAAAAATGGCGAGTTATTTAAAACCACGAAGACATTTTTTTTACTATGTATCAATGATGTTTTCGTTAATCAGTTTTGGGTTTTGAACAAATAGGGATGATTTAGATTGATAATCAAATGCAAACACATGACTTGTTTATGAATACAAAACATTCTTGAAAATAAAACAAAAAAACTCATCCATAAAAAAATGATAGTCATACTTTAGTATTGCTTTGCAAAACAGTTTTATTCTTTTAAAGTAGTTGTACATTAAACGACAGCAAGTATGGTTCGTTCTCTTGGTTAATCGTTGTTTGACTTGTTTGACTCTATCCTGTAAAGCAATAAAGAAAATTATGCCAACTAGTCTTTTTGGCCATCATTAATTAAAGTACTTAATTTCAAATTTTTCTCTCCAGTCTACTTCGTTAAATAATATGGAAAATTAAGAATATTAATGTTTTTTCTTGAAATCAAATTACTATTATTTTTTTAACAAAACAATTTAAGATATCGATAAGTTGTAACGAATGACAATGGAAAATATCAATATCAAGTGAATGAATTGTGTTTAAAATTCACATAAAAATAAAAAGAAAAGCACGCTTTTCCCTGAATACCTATAACATTTCCAAACAAATCAAAAACTGGATTTCCTCCGTTGTTTATGGTACTTATTACTGTTTCACAAATCTAGGAAATGGAATGGAATAGCGTATTAAGGTTTTCAACAATAATACCCGAAACAAATGTTAAACATTTAAAAAATTTTTTTTTAATTTTTACTAAAATATGTCACATTTACCACATCATCTAGGGTACTCTCCACTGTAGTTTGAAGAAGAGCAGTTAAAAGGTCTAAAAGGAATTGTAGAATGGATTCAAGGACGGAGACCTTCACTTTCACTTTTAAAGGTTGAATTATGCAGTTTTCGGTCTGAAGAGTTTTGCTTTCTAAATCTGTAATAATTAAAAATTAAGGTTGATTAAATCTATATTTTGATATTCTTTCATTCTTTTTCTGCATTTCTTTCACTCTTTCTCTGAGTGTATATCACAGTTCACTACGTGTGAATATGTACAAGCGTTTTTATAAAATATATACCTGGTATTACGTCAACACTCAATCCAAATTCAGCACTAACATCTAGTAATCCATTGATTGTTTGCTGAAGCCTGAACGAATACAAAAATAAAACATTTAAATACATTTAATTTGGGACATAATTACATCGTTTAATTTTCTAGTCAGTTTCACAATTATGGAAATGGAAGTGAAAAAATATTTGTATCCATCAATAAGGATGGTTGCAGAAAGGTATAATTCTGAACATAACAGAGTGTCTTCAATTTCCTAATATTATAGAAATTTATTATTTGCATTATTAGCATAAAAAAGGCAAAAATATATATCAATCCAGGCATCCATTTTTTGTTTGTATCATCTTTCTTTACAATAAAAAGGAATGAATAAATGTATCGTTTCCTTACAGCAGTACATTATAGTTGGCAAGAAGATCACTTGTTCCATTCAAAGACGCGCTGTCGATATTCAAAGTCAAAACAAGTGGGTCTCTCTGTTTAATTCTGATGACACCTCCAGGTAGATTTACATCGGTAATTTTCAAACTGCAAATCATGAAATTTACAATTATGAAATCAAAGCAATAACAAAAAATGTTTTCAGCCAATCATGATTAAATCTCGCTTTTCATTTTTTTAAAACATCCAGTTATTTGATAATATCAACATCACAATTGTCACAATATCCTGTAACTATTGAAGAAAATTTTGCATTCATGGTGCACAAATAATCTTACTATGAAAAATCACAGATTTTAGAAATCATGAAATGATCTTATAGTTTTCCATGATCCCGATATTAAATTACAATGAACATTTCTGCGATACTAAACTGATAGCCAGTTGAGCACAAAATTACAAAGATTGTTAAAGTACAGCTTTGTATATTAAATACATTTACTTTTCTAATACGAGGGCTAGTGGACCGTTTTTCCCGTCGACCTTGGGAACCTGAACACCCAGCAGGTTTGTTGTTAACAGATTATTTACTAAAAAGAAGAATAATTAGTTTATCATATGAAACAATAATGAAATAAATTGTAATTTCAATATATTATCTTAGGTTTACTAAAAAATGTTGATAAAAAGTTTGAACTGCATTGCCATACAAAGCTGTGTTCCAGGATTTCTCTCAGTCAGGGAGTGGTCTGAATGGACTCCGAGAGAAACCATAAACAGCACGGTCAGCAAGATCTGGATGTTTGTTTAGAGAGTCCTGAAACATGTTAACAAACACAGCAATGCTTTTTTCCCCATTTGGTATATTTTTCAAGAGTTACTTCTGAAATAATACATGTCTAACTTAGCATATGTCATTACATATATCTGTTAATATTTACATTTCCAATGTCTTTTCCCGAGATAAAATTACCAATTGTAAATGTAATTGATTTCCTCATGAATGTTTTGGCGCGGTTCCAAAAAAACCACGTGCAGGGCGGGTATAGAGAGAAGCAGGCTTGGAGCCCGTGGATTGGCGGAATCAAAGCATGTAAATATAAGGAATAACTGTCAGATTTTTCAAATTCATGAAGATGATCATGGATTGGCTTGTGTGATAATTTTAGCATAAACGCCTTCGGCGTTTATGCAAATTATCACACAAGCCAATATGAATCGAAAAATGTTATTCCTTAAATATTTTGATAATATATACACAATTTCTTTTTACTCTTCCACCTAAAGAGGACGCTAGTGCAGCGCATCTCATTAAAAAAAAATATTTAATCGACCTTCTCTGAAGTTTTGTTTTTCAACTATTTAAATAAGATTTAACTTCCAGAAAATTACAACTTTCAATATCAAATAATTTTATTCATTCCATTTAATTCTATATAAATATTAATGACCCCATAAATATGCATTGAAACGTGATAGGGGTTTCGCCTTCTTCTAACTGCGTATTTCCTTATTTGCTTTATTTTTTCTCCTTGTATAATAATACATGTTATATTTTCTATATTTTTATTTATATAATAAGAAGGGGGGGGGGGGGGGGGTTGATCAATGATAAGGAAAAAACTGAATGAAAATATAAAGGAAGAAAAAATACTTTAAATTGCATAAAATGAAAAAAATGTTTAGGGATTTTCAAAAAGATCAAATACTAAATAATTAAAAATTTTAAAAGTCATTATTTCTACAGTGATTTTTGCTTAAAATTATACCAATACCACTAATTTTTTTTCTTCATAAATTTAACATGTGTATTTCATGCAACAAACCCGATCTATACAAGTAGGTAAAAGTAATCTGTTGGCAACCTGTAAACTAACCAATGGTTATAACATACATTTTATATAAAACATGTATTGGACAAAATCATTTAACATTTTTTTTAACTTCAAAGTATTAATTTCATATCCTTTCACACTGTGGCATTAAATCAATGAATTACAATGTTTCTCTTTTGTAAATGAAATAAGAAAAAACTAACATAAATGAAGTCCCGTGATCTAAGATTGCTACGCAAGATATGACCCTTGAATTTCCGAAAGGTTCTAATTACCTTATTACCACGGTGGGTAAGGGGGATTCATGTTTTTTTAACCATCGACGCCTAATTGTTACGATATATATCTTTGGTAAATGTAAACGAAAGAAAGATGCTTTGCAGCTGTATTGTCGCTTTAACATTAAGAGTTTAATAAATTTAAAAGAGGAATTATAACTAAAAATAATATAAGATGAATGTTTACTTACTTTTCCAGTCACAAAACACCTTTGTCTGATCACGTCATATTTTGTCCATATTTATAGTTATTTCTGGCGAAAATTTACGTTCTACTATAAACTTTAGATGGGAGCATCTGGTGCGGATAGAGCACAGTGTCCTTACTGAATTACAGGACAAGCACCTGCTAATCTAAATAATAACGTCAAATGGCGATCACATTTAATTATAAAATTAACAAAAACAACATTTTTTGTCAAAAGATACTGAATACCTTAGAGTTTAACCTGCTTTTGCAAAATTTCGACAAACTTTAAATCTTGCCATAATGTATAAATGATGATGATAGGACTTTCTTGGTCCACCTGTATATTTACGGAGAAAAGATTTTTCCTTGGGTACAATTATTATTTACAATAAACTTGATCTTGGAAATTGACCCACTTCATTTTTAAAAGCCTTAATCTTGGCCATAAGTATTGAACAGTTTGTACAAGGGTGTTCTTATTTCACATGCATATTTCTACAGACAGAGCATTTTCTTGGATGGTAACAGTTACGTCCTTATAACCTTGATCTTTGAATTTGGTCCCTTTGAATCTTTTCGATTGGTGATTGGTGATCGGACTCTCAAATTTCAGAGGTTTCTTTCTTGTGCCAAGATATTTTCTCTGAAATAAAAGACATTTGAGTTTAACGTTAAGGGAACCATTTTATTTTAACATTTGACCCTGACCTTAATTCTTGACGTTCCTTAGAAAAAAAATGAACCTTGTAAAAATGGTTAGTGCCAGGAAAATCGTATTTCAAAGTGATTCTCTTATGAAAAACTTTTCTTTCGGTACCAACATTTTATTTTCTGACCTTGACTTTAGATAGAGTTTGAATACTTTAGTTACTTTATAACTAAGGATTTTTCTGTTACACTCTTTATACAGGGACGAAAAATAGTTTTTGCTCTTTAAAAAAGATCACAGTGTGAAATAATATATACTTGGAATTTTTTACCACATTAAATTAAATACAATATTTCACTGATAAAATTTTAAAATATTAAAGGAATTTTATTATATATAAGTCAAAGTTAAAAACAATCTCAATGGTTGGATATAATTTTCATTTTTTAAAAAAGGAACAATCCTCAAAATTAGCTAGGGATGGATTTGATAATTATAAAACAATATTGTTGCACAATTATCACCATCAAGTGTGCTGGTATTGTCATGGAATATTAAGTTTATTTATAGTTCATATTAGTATTAAAAGGCCACAGGTCCTATTCTATATGGGATGTACTAGTAGAATCAAATCAAAATACAAATAAAAAAATAATTTATTCTTTTCTACACTGTTCAAAAATCTTAAAGTAAGCGAGGTGCATTTTAACATAATCCTTATCATGTTGTATAATTCATTGTTTGAAACCTAATTGTTGTGTACTAGATGTCGAAATCCTGTTAAAAATGGATTTAATACCAATATGTATGACCATTCGAACAACGACCATTGCTAGGGTTTATTTCAGAATCTGTTTTGTTGCCTGGTCAAAATGACAGGTAGTGTCGAAATAAGTTACTGAAATGTTTAAACTATTTTAAAATATACGCATAATATTGGAATAAAAAATGATTCCATTTTTGATAAACATATCAAACTACAAATCAGCTGTTACATGTTTTTAATAAATCACTTTAGTTCGAATACTAATTGCAATATGATATGCTAACTGCGTCTAAACCATTTTATGCAAACAATTCAAAACTTGCAATTTACTTACTAGAAAAAAAATTAAATCACTTCATTAAGTCTGGTCGCTGAATAAACTGTACGTAAATTTAAGAATGAATATAACAAACCGTGATAGAGCTCAAGAGATCTATAAGCGACGTAAATTTTAGAAGAGGGTATAAAACACAGACCCCTGGATATTCCAGTGGTGGGATCAGGTACATTGCAGGAAAAAGCATCCCTTTTGACCGGTCCCACCCGTAGAAAGCACTTTGTATCAAGTAGACGAGTCTTTTTATAGTCGGATTAGTACAAAAATAAAGGCCTTACAATTGCTACGAAACTAGTCAGTCAAATCGGGAGCAAGGGGTACATGTAGGTTATGTTTGCTTAAAATGATGACTTCAACTTTTCTATCGTCGGCTCTCATTTATTGTATAGCAATGTACCCTTGTCATTTGCATACAAAATTCTTATCTCAGTTGATTCGATACGCAAGAACATATTATATGTGGAAAAATAATCTTTTACCCTGTGTAGTTTTTAGTTGGGCTTGGAAATTCTAAAGGAAAAAAGAGAATTGAAGTATTGCCGTCAAAATGTTCGTTTGAATAATGTAGGGACACCAAAAAATATCGAATTGTGTTCCATATTATATCTAAAAATTCTAGACTTACCCTCGAAGACATTGTTATTAGACACTTAACATTTTGTCATCACAGGGTTCATAAAATACAATATTACGGTAAGGAGAAGCAAGTGCAAGGGCTACTTTTCTTTTTTTTTTCAAGGGGACCAGTAAAACATGTTCATACATCGACGAAATATCTAAAAGTCGAGTTGATCTTCACAACAAGTGTTTTCCTCTTTTCATAGTCTGCTCATAACGGGGCGCAATTGGTACCCATAACAATCCAATAAATTGTTGGAAGACCTGGTCTTTAATTTGTCGTGGGGAATGGTTGTGTATAAAGTTGAAAAGTGGTTTAAGCTGTTGATTTTGGTAACATCTCGTGATTCAAATTTTTTAAAAGTTCCTTGGAATTTTTAAGTATCCACATCTAACAATGTACTCTTATCATCTGCATATATGTTTATGTCTCTCAATTGAGTCAATGCTCAAGATCATGCTCTACGATATCAAAAAGGCAAACTATAGGTAAACAAGTTGATCGAGGATAAAAAAGGCATAACTATAGGTAAACAAGTTGATGTAACGAGGATATACGTAATCTCTTTTTTAATCTAAAACTACCATATCTATATTGGATTCCGAAACTTCCTGAAAATCCTAACAAACAAAGATACATATGTTCCAGTAAATGTTCTACCAAGCCTCTTTCTCTACTCCTCGCTAAAATATTAACAGTAGTGAAGGAGAAACTTCAAGAGTAATGTGCAACAAGTTATATTCAAGAAGTAGTGTAAATCAGATATGGTCACATGTACCTAAAAATTCCAAAGAATTGTTGGACAATTTTTTTTTACCAAAATCAATAGCTTAAAAACTTACGAATTTTCAACTTCATATGTTTTGTATTTGTATGTTTTACTTGAAAAAGACGTTACTGGTAATCTAACAACCAAATTCTATCATAAACGTGATGATTTTAACTTCCCTTACTTGTGCAGCAATATACCTTTATCACCTGCATATGGAGTTTATCTATCTCAATTCATTCGATACGCAAGAGCATGCTCTACGTATGAACAATTTCTACAACGAGGTAGATTATTAACAAACAAGTTGATGAAACAAGAATTTCAGCAGCCTTGTTTGAAGTCATCATCTCGTCAGTTCTATGATCGATACAATGACCTTGTCAGCAAAAACAATTTATCATTGAGTCAAATGCTGACTGACATTTTTCATACTAATTGTTAGTCCATTATTTATACAGCTGTACACTGAATTGACGACGGATTTTTCCGTTATTTCCCGATCATGACAAGGAGCACACGGCAGGTGTGACCGGTCAGCAGGGGATGCTCACTCCTCGTGGCACCTGAGGCCACCTCTGATGTTTTGGAGATCCGTGTTTGCTCTGCTCCCAGTTTGTTTTGTTTTATGGAATTTTGACCTTTAATACTGTTTGTTATCTTTCTTGGATATAAGAATCCTTGGTGGTGCTTGTCAAAACACGATTAGATCATTGAAATTGTTTCCTATGGCCTCTCTATTGTATCTGGAAGATGAAATCGAAACATTTTTGAGGGGTTTTTTTTCACTGTCTGAATTAAATGACAGGTATCAATGTTCATACAATTAAGAAGGATTACTGTCATTATGGATTTAAGAATGAAACTGACATCAGAATGTTGTTCTCGCAAATATCCATGTAACACGAAGACATTATCTTCACGAAGGAGCTATATTCTAAGAAATATATGTATTTAATTTTTGAATGTTAATGAGATAATCTATTCAGCATGAAAATTTTGTTTTGACACGTAGCATTAAGGATTCTTATATCCACGTAGGAGTACGAGCTCGAGATCGCGAACTCTTGCCGACATTCTTCATACTAATTGATGGGTCAATATTTATACACTGACATATCTGCAATTTAACGTTTACCCGATCATGACAAGTAATATAGGGTTGGTGTGATCAGTTGACATAGGCCGCTTAATCCTTCGTGGTACCTGATCCATCCTCGGATGTTTGAAGAGGTCTAAGTTTGCCTTTTTTCCAATTTGTATTGTTTCAATGGACTTTTGTTTCAACACTTTTTTCATATTTTCTATGAATTTTGAAAAAAAAAAAATGCGATTCTATACTGACTGACACGGCAAATATTTCCCCGAAACAAAGTCAGAATCTAGGAATTTTTATATGACAGGTATACACATATGCATCGCAAATCACGAAAAAGTTTGACAATGTCCATTCTATAATAAATAAATGTACGAAATCTATCGACTTTTTTCGGCAGCTACCACAAAATAATGTTTTAAAAGTTTCATCAATAATTTCAAGAGACGTTAAAATTTTTTTAACGGAAGAGGAATATCATACCCTATTGCGACTGTTAATGGTCTTGATGGAAAAAGCATTCGTTAACGTGAGTTCAATTATAGTGGTTGATACAGTACGTGTAGCTGTGTTTTGTTTCAAATGCATTCCCAACACCTATTGAAGTTATATAATAATATTTACTTTTTTTTAATAATTATTATTTATTTTATTTATTTATTCATTTATTTATTTATTGCTTTTCATCTGGTCCCCGTTATTCTCGCTTAATTAATTTTATCTGGTTAGGTTTCGTTTTAAATTTCATCTTCGGCTTTGCTGATAGTAAATTATTACTGAATACAGTTTATTCAAACTTGTACATGTATATATTTGCCTTCACTGCTAGCCTATTTCCAGTTTGTTTTAAACTATATCCTTGTATCGAGAGTTTACCTCAGTTTGCTCATTACAGGTAAAAAATGCAACACTGTGACTTCAATGCAAGTTGTTCGTCAGGTTAGATTTATTTATTCGAAAATCAGTCAACCGAAACCTTTCTAATGTGGACGTCGTTTTCTTCCGACGTATCTTCCAATTCAACTTTATTACTCTAGACTGTATTTATCTGTGGGACCTGCAAGGAGCACTTATGTCAAAACCAACTGATTATTTATTGGTATACAATTGTTAGGCACTTCCATACACTGGAAAATTGTCGGAAATGGAAAACCCAGCGTTTTCTGGTAAGTATTTGCAGTAAGATTATGCGTTGCGTTAACTTTTATGCATCGTTGGAATACCGATAGAATGATCGTTGTCATTTTTGTCTAAAGAAACATAATATGAATTTGTTAATTGGTTAATTGACAGGGGTTTGAAACATTCTTGTAGAATTGGTAATTGATACCCATGTAAAATTGAAAAAAAAAAAAAAAAAGAAAGACACATAATATATTACTTATGATGAATTCTGAAATCAAGAAATAAATCAATGTAAAAGGATACGGATATATATTTACAACACATCTGAAAAGCAATGTCCTTGATAGAAGACCCATGTATGTTTTGTCGGCTCTGAAAGTTGTTTAAACAGTACTTATCATAAATTTAAACAAAGAACTTGCATTTTTTATTTATAGGTCAGATAACAAGATAAGATTTTGCTTGTTTCTATACACAATATTATAATGTGAATTCATGTACCTACTACATGTACGTGTGTATGTATAATCCCCGGTACCTACTACAAAGCAGGCATTTTTTTCCCTCAAAATACAGCTTTATACCAGTTTAACGTCCCCTAAACTTGGTGGCTTTTTAACCGATACCCACCATAGTTTATTTAGGATTCCAGTCGTGTTTATTTCAACATCCAGTAACACTTGACTGGTTTTATTAGTTTGGCTATTGACGCGATCCTTGACCTGCTCACTAGATTTTGACCAGCGACTAAATATTGTAATAATGATCGAGGGCTCAATTAATCCAGGTACTGAGAGTCCAGAATGATGCCTTATCAAGACTCATGAAAATGTCATATAGGATAGAATGATTTTCAGGAAAAGTAACATGTCGAAATAACATCCACTGATTATTCTCTTTTGTATATATGTCTAAAATTTTAAAATTTGCATCTTGAACCCTTATATTTATTATTTGCACTATCCTTCATAGATTACAAAAACGGCATTTCCAGGGGAAATCAACAAATTTTGTTTGTTCTTTTTTTTTTTTGCCAAGAAGTACTTCAGGACAAATATGTCCCAAATAAGATTATGATATTTTCATATAATTATTTTAAAAAGGATGGGAACATACCCGCCCTAGGCTCAAGGTTCACGAAAAAATGCAAAAAATATCTCTATGACTACCGGGTGTATAGTTAAACATAGTACATATGTAAATCAGAATAGCTCAGATGGTAAGTTTAGACTTTTCAAAGTCGTTGTTCGAGTTGACCTTACATAAATTTTCTTGCGTTTTAATTTCAAACACCTTTTTTTATAGCGCCTTGCATGTTTTTCTTTAGTTAAATCTTTTAACTAGAGAAAATCTGAATATGCATTTCATGCGAGAGCGAAGCGAGAGAACGGGTCTGTATTTTTTATCGTATTAATCATAATAATTCTACAAATACTCTGTACAACAGACAGCTATATTTTTTGGTTTATTCATTTTATTTTATTTTATTTATTTATTTCGTTCTTGTTAAGATTTGAATGTAGAACTACAGGTAAAGAAAATGTTTAGATTTTTGGGGATATTTTTTAAATGCAAGACATAATGTATACATGTATCTATGTCATTTAAGTACTCAGGGAGGTAGACACTAGACAGCAAATAAAGATTGTCAAGGGCATATAAAAAGTGATTGTTGTGCCGCCTACGGAGCAGAGCGGCACTAAGGGATCACTTTACCCGGCGTCTGTCTGTCCGTCTAGCTGTCTGTCTGTCCGTCTGTCACACCTTGTATTTCAAGAACTCACAGAGATATGGACTTTTTTGCACATTTATTGCTAGGCAGTATGGCATTTGTAAATTGCCATGGTTACCGACTTCATGACCCTTGACCTTGTCCTTTTACCTACTTAACTAGAAAGTTAAAGGTGCCAATATACATATGCATATTATTGACATTTAACGAGGTATTCTATGCTATTAAAAATGTGCACTGATTGTCATAAAACATTATAAACAATTCACTTGGCCTCGATCTTTGGCCTTCTTTACAAAGAATACCCCGGACAATTTAACTTAACTTAAAACTTTTGAATTTTGAGTGGGTGTTGATAATTAACATTTATACATGTTTATGAGCTCATAATACTGTTCTTTGAAACTGTATAATATTCAGTAACCACAAAAACTATATTTTTTTAAATTATTATGAAAATACATCGGGATCGGGTCATCGGGATCCCACAATGGATCGTGTAGAGTGACAGTTGGTTTGAAGACTTTGAAACACGTATCGTTATTAAAACATTTGTAACGTAGTTTGAACTTAATTGTCTTTTCCCCTGGAGTTGAAGAGTTCCAATACTGAAAGGAATTGTGTGCTACCTTTTAAAGTTTATATATGCTGTCGTACACTTCTTTTGAAAAAGCTTGGATAAACAAAACATCTAGAATATATGTTTTGTAATTTTTGTATATATTTCTTTGAATTTTACAAGAATTTTCATCAATTGATATTTTTTTTAAAAACCCTGGTAACGCCATCGTCGCAAACCACGGCCAAAGTGTACGATCCTCTCCCATTTTCATGTAGGAGAGAACTATATGCCGGACCGTTCCTTACAAAAATCAAAGTACTGAAAGAAAAGCGGTTAGCATGCTTTCATCGAATATGTACAGTGTACAATAACAAAAAATGCATTGAATGATGATAATAAAGTAGGCATGCATATCTTTTAGTGTCATCAGCGAAGAAGCAGACACACTGAATTTTTGTAGTACTTAACTAAATATATCAAATGTTTGTTTCAAAATATCAACCTGAGATTTTCAGTTTGAAAGACAGGAAGTTCAATTTCAAAAAATTTTCCCTAATTGTCTCCATTGGTTCCAAAAACGAAAAAAGAATTATGTTGATGTTGCAAATTTAATTGGCTCTAACTGAAATTAGGTAACTGTAAAGGCTACTATAGCAAACAACTCAAAAAGAAAATAAAATGATAATTCAAATTCTTTAGATTAATTGATGTGGAGTGCTGTACATAGATCTTTAGCTGGCTAGTCTGAGAAAAGTGGATGGACGAGCAGAGAATTAATTAATTTCAGAGAGCTTCAGTTTCGTAGGCTCACTGCGGGTCAGCAGGTGTGACCTGTCATTGGGGATGTACTTCTCCTAGGCACCGGAACTTTCAAGGATCTGTTTTTTTTTCCGATCACTGTTCATTCTGTATTTTGATACAGTACTGAGTACATCTGTTTATTAATATTAGTTCTCTCACAGGAAGAAAGACAAGAAAACAAGATAATAAAGTTTTAAGAAATGTATACAAGACTTTTTCAATTAAAGAATAAGTAAAAGTTTTCGCTAAAGTTTTTCAAATATTTTTCATGAAATATTGTATTCGTGTGAAAAGGAAAGTTGTTGTTTTTTACTAGTATTTCAAAAATTCAAAGGTTCACTTTTTAACAAACAATTAAAGTGCCTAGGTATCATTGTTTGGCATAAGCAATATATCTAAAAACTGCGAATTTCTATCAATATGTCTGTAAGCATCTGTATTTTAATTTTTATTTCTTCTCAAAGGTTCAAAATGATAATTAACAAATTGGACAAATTCAAATTTGTAAAATGATAGGAATTTAGCAAACTTTCAAAAATAATTTCAGACATAATTTTCAATTTGTGCTTATCGTCAAGATTTTTATTCATTTTATATGAGAAAAGGTCGAATGCCGATTAAATTTTTTTCGGAAGGCTCCCATTATTTTTTTTTTTTGTGATCGTTTAAAATAGTTTGTAATAATTAGACTGAGTACAGAATTTATGACAAACAAAGCTTTTATCAGTCTTAATTTCAATTGAGAAAAAAAGGAGAAGAAAACAAACGTTTCATTATGGAAGTAATCCATAACTGTACAACTTACAGATGTATTCAGTATTTTTATATAAAGGCTTTTTTTGTGTGTGTGTATTTATGTAATAAACTAATCAGTAGCATATAGTCAAATATTTTTTTAGCTTATAATTAATCACAGGCACCTGAATTTTTATCTAAGTCTCTAAATTAGCCAAATATGAAACATTCTACCCCCTCTATATATAAATAGTAGCATATTAGATAACACTGAAACACTCTTAGGTTTAGTTACATTTTAATCAGAAGACTTCGAATTTCGTCACAGGGCCCGAAAACGTCACAGTACCAAATGCTCCTATACATAAACCTTTTTTAATACAACAATTATAAATTTAGACAAACAAAATCAGAAAAACATTAAAAAACCGAAAGATTATGTTGTTTTGATAGTCTTGATTTTATTTAACATATGTATATGTGTTAGAAACAAATCATAGGTACTAGGTAGAGGCTTTGTTGAAGTTTCCGTTGTCGATAGGTAGCGCCTTATGGAAGTTTCCGGTGTCGATATATATGCCATAAAGCGGCTAGCGAAGCTAACCGCTTAAAAATATATAGCTAACTATAGTTTACTATAGTTAACTATAGTAAACTATAGTTAACTATAGTTAACTATAGTTTACTATAGTTAACTTTAGTAAATCAAAGTGTCAAAGTTTTCGAAGTTTTTCAAAGTGTCCAAAGTTTTTCAAATTGTAAAAGTTTTCGCCAAAGTTTTTCAAAGTGTCAAAGTTTTCACCAAAGTTTTTCAAAGTGCCGAAGTTTGGCATAATAATCCTAACATAAGAATATCGGTTGATACATGATTTCAACTTAATATTCATTTGAGGGTTGGGAATCATATTTTTTCAATTGACAAACTCTATCGCAGTCTTATACTATGTGGATGTTTTTTTTTTTGTGTGTGTGTATTTATGAACTATCATGCTAGATTTTTTAGCATGAAATACTGTTTATGATAGTAGCATATAGATAGCTGACACTCTTAGGTTTAGTTACATTTTAAAGAAGCTAAAAGCAGGCGACACATGCGTTCCTTTGAACACTCTCGTTTTGTTATCAGAACACTGAGAATTTGTTCAATAAATATATATTATGCAACTATCAAGCACTCATTCTGAAGTCTATAATTCATTTCCGTGACTCAAACAGTCCATTTATGGGAAAAAGCTTTATATTCATTTACAGACTTTTATCTGAAACCGGAACGCAATCTGAATTAGGCATTCTCAAAGGTAATTTTGTCTGAAGATCACTTAAAAAAAAAAACAGTGTGAAAAACGGACAAATTAAAAAAGAATGTTCCCTTTTGATTTCTTTTATTTGAAATCACGTTGACATATGTTGTAATCGAGCCTTACCTAGGCTTTTTTACCTGGTAAATCAGTTTTGAGCTGAGATTTCCTTAAAAAAAGATTACAATTGACGTAGACAAAATAACTGTACGAGGGGTGATCAAAACGTTCGCGAACTGATTGAATAACTTCCGTAAAAGAAATGATATGGGGTTTCAGTATTGAAAATGTTTCAAAGTAGTCCTCTCCTGTTTTAATGCGCATCTGCAATCATTCTGCCCATGTGCGGATCACGTGATATAGGCGATCACGTGACATGCTCTTTAGCGTTCTGTCACAGAAGCTTAACATTTTTTCGGACTCTTATATTTCTTACCATGCAAGTTATTTTTTGCAACAAAAATAGTACATTTGCCAAAAACGGCCTAATCTCTGCAATAGTGTGGGTGGATAATGATATCCTTTTACAGAATGAGCATGGTGACCATCAAAAGCCTATTCCTCTGTCTTTTGATCGTCGTTTATTTCATGTGGATAAAGTATGGGTGCCTTCACTTTATCATATCTGATATGTTTAAAGTCTAAAGTAAACGATATTTTAGGGATTTGATAATTATATTATTGTAAAGATATTCATCTATTTTTCTAACTGTAAGTTGGAGATCTTTTAAATCAAACTGCTTAACAAAGGACACGTCTCTCTCCCAGTTTGCTTTCACCGGGCAACAGAACAAACATCATTTTTAAACATCTCCCTTCCTTCACTTAAACAATCAATCCAATTAATGACAAAACTTATGGAAAGTCTTGTGTCTTCATAAACCGTGTACAAATTATTATAAACTTCTACAAATGAATTTCTAAGATATACGGTTAACTTTGCAGCCGTTCGTTTCTCGAATACGACTGAGTCAACCATAATAGACATTTTTTGTCACAAGTGATCTACCTTATGACGTCATTTTCACATTAAGACGTCACAAACACGGGACAAAACGTTCCATTACATATTTTATTTATAGAACATGTGTATGCCTCTATGGGTGCCAAATTTCATTCTGATCTGAATTGCGGTTTTGTAAATATAGAGATAGATCGCGAACTTTTTGATCAACCCTCGTATTATCGAGCTTTTGCTTTTCAAATCAGCCCTTCAGCATGAATTCCAATAATGTATGTCAAACTAAAGAAGTGGGCAACTTGAGTTTCGAACTGAAAACAATTTGCTTGTTATCATGTCACATTTGCCTGTTGTAAAATATTACAATTCTGTAAATTTTTATATTCCTTTTAAATGTAACCACTTGCAATACTTGTTGATACTGAATGAAGAAAAAATGCACACAAAAATAAAAAAAATAAAAATAAAAATAAAAGATTTTTAAAAATTGTTAAACAATACGTTTGAGTTCGAAGTTATTGATGACTTCTGGATGAAACATATGAAGATAACAAACAGTATTCAAGATTTAAAATCCATAAAACAATACACAATAGGAGCAGAGCAAAAACGGACCTCCGAAACATCAGATGTGGGATCAGGTGCTATGGAGGAGTTAGCATCCCCTGCCGACCGGCCACACCCGCCGTGCGCTCCTTGTCATGTTCGAGAAATAACGGGAAAATCCGTCGTCAATTCAGTTTTTAAATAATGGACTAACAATTATTATGAAAAACATCAGTCAGCATTTGACTCAATGAAAAATTGTGTTTGCTGACACGGTCATTGTATCGACCATAGAACTTTCAAAATGATGACTTTAAACGAGACTGCTGATATTCTTGTTTCATCAACGTGTTTGTCAATAATTTACCTCGTTTTAGTAATTGTTCATACATAGAGCATGCTCTTGCGTATCGAATCAACTGAGATATATGTAAACTCCGCATGTGTAATTGCGCATTCTGTGTAATATGCTCCAAAGAGATCGGACTTGATGCATGTAACACTGTTAACAAAAAGATCTTGAACTGATGCAGTAAATCAGTACTGTGTAATCGATGCTTACTATATTTATTAGGAACATAAACCAACAGACGTTTACGTGATGAAAATGTTGGCTTGATATGTATATAATTTGTATATTTATCATAAAAAGACAATATTTGCTCACCCGGTGTTGTCACCATATGCACTGAGTTTATGATGCCCTTAAACTTCATTATTTCTCGACCTTCATGCCCTATCAACTTGATGAATTTCCTGGAGTTTAAAAAAAAACCGAACCCTGTACTCATATGACTTTACAGTAAAATTAACATCTTATTTTAATGCATTATATTGTAAATGGAGATATACATAGGATGCCCGGATATACTCTGGATACTGTAAACCAATTTTTATTCGCGTGCGAGAAATGAACTTCGCGAGAACCTCGTTATCGCGAATATTTCTCGCGGTCATTACCGGTCATTATAGTCTATGTGTCTATTAGTTAACAAGCGAAAAAAGGCCTTATCGCGAAAACTAATCGTCGCGAACTAGTTTACCGCTGGTAAATCGCGAAATAAAGTTCGCGAATAAAAGTTGGTTTACAGTATTTATTTTTCCTTAACCCTCTTCAAAAAATTTCCAGGTCTTAAATTTATGCCAGTTTTTCAGGATGAAATATTTTTTGAACGTTTGAACATTAAGACACTCTGCGGTTTTAGTTTTTATAATGATAGTCCACGAACCTTTTCTGACCCATTTGTATTTCTTCCCTGAAAAATTATATTGGATGATCACAAATTATTTTTATTATAAAATACAACCAGCCTCTATTATTTATTAAAATAAAATGGTAAACTTTTGCTTGCAGATAAAGATGGAATGGAACTTAAACAAAGACATACAAACAGTGAAGAGGGTCCGAATGTAAAAGTAGATGTTCAGGCGATCAAGCTTAAAAGGAGTCTGGGCCTTATCAGTGGTACCTCAATCATCGTAGGAACTATCATAGGTGAGGGAAAGTGGGTGAGAAATAGAACAAGAGGCCCATGGGCCACATCGCTCACCTGAGAAGCTTTGACCATTCTGTTCTTTACCAGATTTCACCCTTGTTATACATAATGCATCCCCACCCTACCCCACTGATAATAATTTAACATTTTATATATTAATATATCCTTCCATGGGCACAAAAAGTGGTTCCTGAAAAGAGATTTTCAAAAACTATATATTTTATGTATATATATTCTAAAAATGGTCGATTGCCGGGGGTCATGATTCCTACAATTCAGAATTTACCTCAGAATGCTTCCATATAAGCTTCATTTTTTAGTGGTTCTTGAGAAGAAAATTTTCAAAGATTTTTCCTATATTTTTCTATATAAAAGGATTGTGGCCCCGCCCTTCCCCCGGGTGTCATGATTTGAACAATTTAGAATCTACATTATACCAGGATGCTTCCACATAGTTTCATGGCCCAGTGGTTCAGAAGATGATTTTCAAAGATTTTTCCTATATATTTCTATGTAAAATTTTGATACCCCATTGTGGCCTAGCCCTTCCCCTGGGGGTCATGATTTGAACAATTTAGAATCTACACTATACCAGGATGCTTCCACATAAGTTTCAGCTTTTCTGGCCCAGTGGTTCTTGAGAAGAAGATTTTCAAAGATCTCTCCTATATATTTCTATATAAAACTTTGATTCCCCATTGTGGCCCCACCCATCCCCCGGGGGTCATTATTTGAACAATTTAGAACTACATACCAGATGCTTCCACATAAGTTTCAGCTTTTCTGGCCCAGTGGTTCTTGAGAAGAAGATTTTCAAAGATTTTTCCTATATATTTCTATGAAAAATTATTGTGCCCTTCCCCCGGGGGTCATGATTTGAACAAACAGTCTACACTATACCAGGATGCTTCCACATAAGTTTCAGCTTTTCTGGCCCAGTGGTTCTTGAGAAGAAGATTTTCAAAGATTTTTCCTATATATTTCTATATAAAACTTTGATTCCCCATTGTGGCCCCGCCCTTCCCCCGGGGGTCATGATTTGAACAATTTAGAATCTACACTAAACAGGATGCCTCCACCTAAGTTTTATTTACTGGCTCAGTGGTTCTTGAGAAGAAGATTTTTTAATGACCCCACCCTATTTTTGTCTTTTCTTGATTATCTCCCCTTGTGAGGGGATATGTCCCTTCATTTTAACAATTTAAATTTCCCTTTACCCAAGGATGCTCTGTACCAAGTTTGGATCAAAATTGGCCCAGTGGTTCTTGAGAAGAAGTCGAAAATGTGAAAAGTTTAAACACAGACAAAAGACGGACGGACATAGACAAACACGAACATCAGAAAACATTAGAGGTCGGCTCAGGTGAGCTAAAAAGAGTGGACGAGAGAATGATCAAGAACTTTTTCATTAATATGCATCTAAGTTAATTATTTAAAAGTTATATATTAATATATTGAAAAAGTAACATTGAAAAGATGTTAATCAAAAACTAGATACTTTTTTCTATATATATTCTAAAAATGGTCGATTGCATGTTATCCTCATTCACATTTCTCAACAATTGAATCGTTTTAGGATCAGGAATTTTCATTTCTCCTAAAGGAGTGCTTCAGGAGACAGGATCTGTAGGTCTTAGTCTAATAGTATGGACAGCAGGAGGACTTTTATCGCTGATGGGTAATGTTACTTTAATTGAATTCTAGCTAGGTTTTAAGACTGAATTTACAGTGAGTTGCACATGATGGGTAGAGAATTCAGTCAGCGAATCGTTTCTTTAATAAAGATTCATTCCAATTTTATATTGATAACACAAAGTTTATAGCACAATTATACAAGAAGTATTAGTTTTGAATGAAATATGTGAGATAACAAACAGTTACAAACAGTATTCGAGCTCATAAGTCCATTAAAGCTGACAAGAATTCTTAAAAACGCAACATTTTCATCTATGTATGTTTTATATATTTGGTCAGTTTATGGATTTCTAAAAACTATGCTATCGGTATTTGTACATGTCGACAGCCAATAGAAAATCACTCAAGTGAAACAAATGCACCAATCTTTATATATAGGTACAGGTAGCAAAATAATTCAAATTAATATGGCGGATTCGAAGAAATATGGCAAACAAAGGCGTACAGGAATGTAGTAAGTCGTGCGAAGATGAAAAATGATGCCTTTTAAGAGTTAATGTCAGCTTTAAACATTGCAAAATAGGAGCATAGCAAACACGAACATCCAAAACATTAGAGGTGGGATTAGGTGCCATGGAGGAGTGAGCATGTTTTTTACTTTAACAATCAAAGTTTTCTCTTGTTTAATTGTTCACTAACAAAAACTGTCCGATATTGTTAATTAAGTGTCCTTTTATTTCCCCAAACGAATTGGGGAACATATTGACTCTGTTTCTTATTATTGTATTTTTCTGGTTTTCAAGTATTGTCCGCGAGTGATCTTGTAAACTGTTCACCCGAAGTAGGTAAAACCTTTTTAGGGTTAGTAGGCATGTTATGTAGATTTGCGGAATCAAGGTCATTTTGCGCGCATGCTTGCAAGAGCGAGCACGTGCAACACGTTAAATGGCCAATATAATGTATATTGCCTTAACTTTTCTATTTTTGATGAAATGCTTTGAAACTCATAAAGTAAGGATATATAAGTAGCAGACAAATGACATGGTACAATTAGCAAGATGTTCATTGCATGCACGTGCGCTTTGCTCTAATTGGATAAAGTCTCAATTTTTTAAAATGAAAAATGAAATTTTGAACATATATTAGATATCCTACAACATGGTATATAGCAATTATCATCGAACTACACGTGTATAACGTGCGATGCAATCTGTTTGGCTGAAACTATTTGCTATAACTCCCTTGTTTTTCAGCCAAATGAGATTTAGAACACAGACAACATAATAGAATACAAGAAGTTATAGTCATTATGCACATGCAGATGCACGCGCGTGCACGTTTTGCTTGATTAAATGAAACAAAAATCTCAATAGTTACTTGTTTTTTGACAAAATACTTTCAATTTTAAAACATCTGTGTCTTAAACGTTGCTCTAAAATATGATATATAAAAATTTTAAGAAAACGCTCATGCATGTGTGCTGCGATCTGATTGGCTTAAACTTTAAATGCCTATAACTTTTTTGATTACAAAACAATGAAATTTAGAATATGAATAGATATGACGGATTCCTACATTATGCTACTATCAAACTTGAATGCAAGGAATGCATGCATGCGCGCGAGAGTTAAATGACCGATTTACTTGATATTCGTAAATTTTTTATGAAACGTTTTGAAATTCAAAGATAGAAACATATTAAAAGTGTAGTCACGATGATATCTTTCTGCATTGCACCTGCTCGCGCATGCAATGCTCAAGTGACTAGTATACTTGATATGGCCGTTAGTTTTATTTTCTTTATGAAATGTTCTGTGACCTTGACCTTTGCCTGACCTTTACCCTGACCCAAAGGTCACAAAATTCAAGTTGCCGCTGCTAACTATGAATAAAAAGTGCTCTCCTTTAAAAAAAAAATCAATAGCAAGATAGAAAATTTCTCTTCACATTGCGACATGACATAAAATTTACAAGGTGTAGAAAATACTTCATAGAAAGTTTCCTGAAAGTTTTCATTTTTATTATATAGAATTTTTTTGTCGGTAATGAATATAAATTCTGTCGTGTTTGAAATTTGTGCCACTAGATATGATATAACCTTATAAAGCCTATTTCTCCAGATGAATTAAACATTCACAGACTGAAGAATTTATATTTTAATTCAAGCAGTGTTATTTCTTTGAAATTTATCTGAATTTTTTTTAGAATTAACCCCCGAAATAATATTTTGGTACTAATAAAAGCAATACACTTTTTCAAAACTTCAATTTGAATATCATGAAAATATTTGAAGTGAAAAAACCTGTGTTTCACTACGACAACTTCTGAAATTTTTTGCATCTAAATAAGGCTACCCTCAAATCCACGTGTTTTCAATGTCTTTATAAACATCTCAAAAGCTCCCCAACTCCCTTTTGGTGAAAATATTCCTGTCTAACACTTTATTTAAATAGTAGATAAAATTTCTCTAGGCACATGCCTTCAAAATTGGAAGGAAACTAAAAAAAAAAAATAACAATGTTTTCAAAAGAAAGGAAAATCGGTATATTCACTATATTGACTAAGTTCATTTTATGCATTACCGGTGTGGTACCCTTACATGTATTGCCTGAACCCAGTCCTTCATTAAATTTCTGAATAAAACCAATGACCATAAAAATCCATAGAGTAAATGAGTAATTTGAATTTTGCTATTTATATACTAGAAATTACATATTGTTTTTACTCTGTTTTATCCAAAAGTATTAAAAAATACATTTAATCTAGTGTATTTGTAATTTTACTCATTTCACGTGCACGCACGTGCATGCATGTGCATCTTCTTCACTTTTGTATTTTCTTGTAAGAGTCTGTTATGTTTGTCAAGGATTATGTGTTCTAAATCCCATCCTGTTTGGTTGAAAAACGAGGAAGTTATAGCCATTTTAAGTTTAAGCCAATCAGATTGCAGCGCACGTGTATGCGCATGTTTTCACGACAACTGTTATATATCATATGTAGGACATCCTAATGCATGATTATGTTTAAAATTTTAAAGTATTTCGTCAAAAATTAGGAAAAAAAGATATTGCGATTTTTGTTATCAGCGAATCAGAGCAAAGCACACGTGCAAAACGTGCATGCATGTGCATGACGATATCAAAAAAAAATACCTCCTTGTGGGAGTCCATTATGTTTGTCGATAACTCTTTAAATCCCATATTTTGTTTCGTTGAAAAACAAGGGAGTTATAGCCTGTATTTAAAGTTTAAGCCAATCAGATTGCAGCGCACGTGCACGCGCGTGTTTACATGACAATTGTTATATATCATATTGTAGTACATCCTAAAGTATGCCTTTATATTTTAAATTTCATAGGGTTGGCTAAATTTCGTCAAAAAACAGAAAAGATATTGAGATTTTTGTTTCAAAAGCCAATCAAAGCGAAGCGCACGTGCATGCGCGTGAGTTCGTGCTAATTTAACAGTGTCACATTATACACTATTAATATATCCTTATGTAAATGATTTTAAAATATTACTCAAAAAATGTTAAAGTTATAGCTATATAAAGTATATCCGTCATTTCAAAGATTTCAAAATCATGTTCTGAACAAAATGCAACCTTTCATGCGTATGCGCGCAAAATAACCTTCGTGTTGCACACCTACACTACACACCTATTAACCCTAAAAAGGTTTTAGCTTCAGTTGGGTCAAGAACAGTTTCTGAGAACACTCGCGGACAAAAAAGTACCGGAGAACTCTTTAACAGTCAAAAAAAAAGAAAATAATAATAACTAGTGCTAATTGATTTTAATACGGGTATATTACATGATTTCCCCAAACGCTCCCCAACTCCCTTTTGGTGCTTTATATTCCCTGTAAGCTTCATTAAATAAGACAAACTCTATGCACTTGAGACTTTAACAACGTTTACCCAGAAGTGTACCAAGTTCATTCTCGAAAACGAAAAAAAATTTTAGCGTTGCACACGTGCGCATGTGAATGCATGAGCGTGAAACTGACCATATCATCATGTCTACACAATCTACATATTTCAATATACTGAATGTTAAATATTTTGTTATACATTACTGAAGCAAAAATATCTCAACATTCAAGTGTATTTTTGATTTTGCTCATTTCACATGCACGCACGTGCATACATGAGCATGGTGACCATACCTTCTTGTAGAAGTCCATTACATCTATTTATGTTCTAAATCTCATCCCATTTGGTTGCAAACCAAGGGAGTTATAGCTGTTTAAAGTTTTAGCCAATCAGATTGCAGCGCACGTACACCCGCGTGTATGCATGTGCATGATGACCATAACTCTTCCAATATTTTGTTATACAGTCTGAAGCAAAAATGTATATCTCAACAATCTACAATGTATATTATGATTTTAATATCGTATATTGGTTGAAAACCAAAGGGGGGGGAGTTAATAGCTATTTAAATTTGATCTTTATATCCGAAATGAGAAATATTTTGACAAGTAATTTTGAACAAAAGATGTTCAAAATCATGTTCTAAACAATATGCAACCTTTTATCGTTGCAAACGTCCCCGTGTTTTCATCAAAAACGAAAAAGATAATTGCTATATATCATGCTTTCAGATGATATGTAGGCTATCCTAATGCATGGCGATGTTCAAAATTTCAAAGGATTTCGTCAAAAAACATTATTTTAAGAAAGATATCAAAATTTTATCTCAGCCAATCAGAGCGAAGTGCACGTGCATGCGCAACGAGATCGTATCTATTATTATTATGTATATTGTCTGTGCTACTAAAATATTCTTTTTTAAGTTTGAAAGCATTTCATCAAAAACTAAAAATACATCTATATCAACTAAGGTGAAATGTTTTAGTAGACATGTTATGTAGATTTGCGGAACGAAGGTCATTTGCGCGCACGTGTTGCAAGAGCGTGCACGTGCAACATGTGCGCGCATTTAATTGATATAGGCGTAACTTTTTAAATTTTTGATGAAATGCTTTGAAACCCTAATAAAGGATTTTAGCAAGTCAATATGTGGTCAAACTAGCAAGATCACGCGCTCGTGCGCTTTGCTCTGACTGAAACTAAAGTCTAATATCTTTCTTGGAAGAAGAAAAAAATAATAATAATAATAAGAATATATAGCAATTACCATGAAAACACGTGCATGTTCCGTGCGCTTCTGATTGGCTTAAACTTTAAATAGCTATAACTGCTAATTTTAACAAACAGGACCGATTTGGAACATAGATGTATCTGGACTACTACAAGAAAATATGGTCACCATGCACATGCATACACCTTTTGTTGCCATATTCTGAAACTTTAAACAGCTTTATTTAATAACACAAACTCTATGCATTTGAGATTTTAACAATGTTTACAAGAAATCACCATGCTCATTCAAATTTTAGCATTAAAACACTTGAATGCATCTTTTTAATGACCATATAAATACTTGTAATACACAGTATATATATATATAATATACTAAATAATAAAGTATTTAATCTACGCAAAATTTAAAAAATTCTGGGTAAACGTTATTCATTCAAGTGTATTTTTGATTTTATGGCCCAAAAGGGATTGGGGAGCGTGCACGCACGTGCATACAATTAGCATGGTTTTCATTTACCTTCTAAAGTGCTTAAGTTCTTTTATATATATCATCTGTTTTTGAGAATAATCCCATCCCGTTTGCACCATGATCTGAACAAAATGGAATCTATACTTTAGCTATAAACGAAACAGAGGCTTCTTTGTTTAATGTATATTTATAATAAGCTAACAATCAGATTGCAAAATAAAGCTGAATGATAAACTTATACAGCAAATACATGTATGAATTTGAAATGAAAATGCACACTTATATTTCTTGGAAGATGTCCATTATGTATATCTCAAAAATAAGTAAAAATCAAGTGAAACATAATTTAGATATATTGAAAACCATAAAATATATTACTGTAAATTTAAAGTTTTAGCTGTATAAAATGCTCTTGCAACATAACGCACGTGCTTTTGCATGTGCAATGTTCACCAATACTATAATATAAATGATAATTTTATATATTTATTTATTCATGATGACATCCTGTTTGGTTTGAAAACCTGCTTAAACTTTAGTATCTCAAATAGCTGAATATGTAAAATATTTTTTTGCAAGCACTGAAAGGAAATACCAATTAGTAGACTGTTAATTGCACGTGTAATTAATGATAAGCAATTTTTTAAAATGAAGAAATAATTTCATATATTCTCATTTATTTTTCACAACTTGTTAGGATATCATAAAAGATTGTTTGCTGTGTTCAAAATTTCTTTTTTAATATTTCCTCAAAAAACAAGAATAAAGATATGTGTAGATTTTAATTTTGTTTAAAATGAAATAAAAAAAAGCGCACGTGATATTTTTTTCATTATATCTTGAAAAATTTGTGTCATTAAATATTGTCTAATATTAAGAAAACTGTTTATTAAAATATATCCTTACATTATGAGTTTCAAAGCATTTCATTAAAAATAAAAAAAGTTACGCATATATCAATGGGGAAATCGGTCATTTTACATGTTGTACTGCGCGCTCCATGGCCAGCATCTGCGCGCAAACTTTATTACCTTTGACTTCTGGCAAATCTACATAACATGCTAGCTATAAGATGACCCTAAAAACATTTTACCTTAGTCGGATGTGAAGTTTACAAGATCAATTCAACAGAGGTCTATTTCATTTTTATTAATTTTTTTTCGTAATGAATATAAAATAATAATAATAATAAGAAACTGAATGAACATACAAAAATAGGTGTTCCCAGCAGTGTTAATTTCTGTTCAAGCGATATCTGGCTTAACATAATAATAATAATATCTTTTTCAGAAACCGCAATATTGAAAATATTAGGAAAAAAATGTGTTTCACCAAACAACTTCTGAAATACATTAAATAACTATAAAACATTGAATATACCCTAATATATGTATATACCTCATCATGCTTTATGCGATTCAAATATTTTATAACCCATTCCATCAAACCCTTCATACATAGATTAAACTTTGTGACTATATCGAATATATATTTTTCCAACATATTTTCCCGTTCTTAGATGATTGCTTATTACAATCAATGTCTTTTTATAGTTTTAAGATCCTTTTGGATAACAGATGATTGACAATTTAATGCAAATAATTATTTCTTTTGGTAAAATCCATACATAAAGAGATTAAAGGAATGAGCCTTGGAATATGGAACTACATACAGTATGAAAAAGTATATATAAGAAGATATTCAATATTTATACAAACTTCGTTATCTCGAACCTGATGGGACTGAGAAAAAACTTCGAGATATCCGAGGATTCGAGATATCAAAGGTTAAATAGTGCTTAAAGATCATGAGGTTGGGACTTCCAAATCACTTCGATATATCCATGGTATTCGAGATATCGGAGTTCGAGATACCGAAGTTCAACTGTAATTGGGTATGGAATATATTTCAGGTATTAAAGTCAGATAAAAAATTAAGAGTTTTTATAAAATACTAAAGTATGCAGAATATGGTACTCCTACATAAAACACGAAAGCCATGAAGGGACACGTCGGTTTGTCAAAAAAGTAAAAATTAATTCGAGATCTCGAATTACACAATCCGTTCCCACGGATTATCAATTCGTTCCCTCGATTTATCATTCGAGATATCGCAAATTACATATATTTCTTCGTCACAATTTACTAATTCGTTCCCTCGATTTTTAATTCGAGATCTCGAATTACATAATTCGTTTTCACAGATCAATAATTAAAGATTTCTATTTGTAATTTGAGATCTCGAATTACACAATCCGATCCCACAAATCAACATATCATTCTAATAATTTTGATAAACCATTTTCTCAAATTTCATTACACATACATATATACATATATCCGAGTACATGTATAAAGGCTTGGAAAATCCAATCCTTTGTATCAATTAATGCGTTTTATGTATTTTGATTCAGCAACCGGTCGTTCCGATTTTTATGCAATTAAGTCAAGTATATATATTTTAGGAAAAATAATTACACAGGGCCCATGTTTACTTTTACTAGGGCTTAATTTCAATGATTCAAATATACATGTAACACAGAAATCTAAGACTTTTTTGTACAAATATCAGTAATAGCATATGGATTTGAAATATGTTCATGTAATTTTCTCATTTTTGACTGAATATGTAATAAAAATTAGGAGGTAAACTACTCCATATTCTATTCATTAAACCCGTACTGCAATAACCGATATGTACAGGTAAATAATAGTTAATCGTGGGAACGATTTACATTCCGAGGGAACGAATTGTTTAAACTGAGAGAATGAATTACAATCCGAGATAACGGGTTTTTTTAATTTGAGGGAACGAACTGATAATCTGTGAGAACGAATTGGCAATTCGTTATAACAGGTTGTCAATCCGAGAGAACGGATTATATAATTCGAGAACTCGGTTTACTTTTATACATTTTTGAAAATCCCCATGTCCCTTTATGGCTTTCGTATAAAAACGATAAAACGATTTTTCCTTTGTACCTACTTAATTAAAAGGATGATTAGTATTTTTTCAGATGTCTTTTAACGGAATTACGTTTTTTTAATTATTAATTAAAAGTACATACAAGTGTGTAAAATGACGTAGTATATTGAATTTGAATATGTTCCAGCACATGTCTATTTTATAATTAAGAAATAATGTGGTATTTTTTGCATTCTTACAACATGTACAAGAAGTTTCTGAAAGAAGCTATGTCATCTGATTCATAACTATTATTTTTACATGCAGTAACTCTGGCCATAGTGAACTGTTGGGATACGAAACTTGCAGCCAGTGTACAAGTCTTTTTCACCGCGGCTAAGCTGATCGCTCTATTTATCATTGTGATTGGAGGTCTGGTGTGGCTAGGGAAAGGTAATGCCAAATAATTTGCTAACGGTTATTTATTACTTGTAGTTTTATTTTGTATCAATTACGGTAAATTTCTGTTTTTACATATTAGGAGAGGTGGAAACACTACAGACAGGATTCGAGGGTTCCACTAATTCCCCCTCAGCAGTAGCTCTAGCTTTCTACGATGCACTCTGGGCTTATGACGGATGGTACTTCCTCTTTATATAACCTAACGATGTGAAGAAGTCGTTCGCATGGTGCAGTGGTAAAGCGTTTGCTCTAGACTTGCGTAGTAAGGAGCCGATCCTTACGTCGCAGGATCGAATCCCACTGCAGGACGTGGTAAACTGTCTTTCGTTTGAGACACTATAAAATGAAGTCCCATGTCGCAAAAGGTGCTGTCCAGTACTGGTCTTAATGCAGCCCTCCACCAGCAACTGATTGCATCTCAGCATGAGTGAAAAATTCGCGCAAGGGACATTAAACAAACCACAGGAGTTCGCGTAACAATCAATTTTAATGAAATTTTCAGTAAATAAAAAAAAATAATACCTAAAATAATAACATATGTTAAATTATAACAGGTATTACGTGATTTCACCATGCACTGAAAAATTGTACTTCAACAAGTTCTAGCGATATCGCTACCAAGGAAAATTATCAAAATGGACCTCAACATTTAGTTTGTGATTAAAATATCAATTTACAATTCTGGAATTTTTAAACAAATGTTGAGTTTTCTGAAGAGAGGAAAAATTCACCATGGATATATTTTCATTTTTTTTTATTACCTATATATCATGATTTAAAATCCTTGATATGGTAATTTTGTCTTTTAGCTAAGAAATAACCCTCATGCTAAAATTTAATTGACATATAGTTCACAAATGCATAAAAATATACAATTGACTTTTTTTAATTAAAAGGGAATCGACCTTTTTATCAAACTTTATAATGTGTTTAATAAACGATAAATTGTTATCTTCATATTATCAATAGCTTTTAATTATGAAAATTAATTTTAATTTTTTTATTTCCAAAAACAGCTGTATTTCTGAAAATTTTTTTTCATGAAAAGTGTCCGATGCATGGTTAATTTGTGTCCGATGTACGGTGAAATATATTGACAAAAAATAATTTTCATTGCAGGAAAATTTAAACTATATTACAGAAGAGCTGAAAAATCCATATGTGTAAGTAAGAAAAACGATTCTGAAATTTGCAAGGGCATAAATTCTTTTATATTTTGATGATGTAAAATATTGGTAACTTCACAATTGCCAGTTAATGGATGGTTATTTTTACCACATAAAAAACACAATATCATTAAAAAATTTAAATCTGCATCTTTACGACAGAAACAAATAAATCACACAAACGGATTATTGAAAGAGAGTTTTGTTAAAGTTGTCCGAAGCAAGGTATGTGCACACGATGTGTGTGACCTCACCCTAGGGTAGTTTTTTCATTTATGAAAAATGGCAAATTGTTATCGCCTGAACAAACATACAAACATTGTCTGAATACTTAAATTTGGAATTTTTAAACAAATATTGATCTGAAGTGATGAAAAATCTTTGATTTTTTCATTTTTTTCTCCACCTATATGCATGAACCAAGATTTGCTGGAATTTGTAAGTGTTTTGCATGAATACGTTCTAGATTATGCATAAAAATATAAATTGACTTTAAATGTTTCAAATCCCATTATCAAACTTTATAATGTATAATAAACGTGATTGTTATCTTCGTATTTTTGCAAAGCATTTTAATTAGTAGTTAATATTTAATTTTTTTATTTACAAAGGAGTACTTCTAGTCACAGTTTTCTATGCTTGCTAGCTAATATTTCCTAAATAGCTTTTCTTGGAAAAGATGGCCTATATTACTCAAGTGCCGTATGCTGTTGTAAGAAAAACTTGTTTTGATATTTTAGGGCAATTCTTTTATACTTTAACTGGATTATATTAAGATTGCAAAATAATGGATGTTATAAAAAAAATGAATATCATTGGTATTTGAGAATGCATGCATCAATAGCACCACAAAAATGTGCTGTTGCTCTTATTTTAATCTTAATTTGTAAAAGTGTGTCGTCATACTAATTAAATCTAACAATGCATGGCACCACAGGAATCTCTTGGCTATAAATTTGCTGTTATGATTTATACCTGGCAGCTCTTTGTTTTTTCATCTTTATGTTATTTAACAAAATGATAAATTTGTTTTAAACTACAAAATGCTGTTGCTTAAATGTTTCAAATATCTAATTTCAATATATATAACCTTGACAGGAATGTGTATTTTTGTAATCTTTACAGGAACCTGTTGCTAATCATTATGCCAATCTTTGTGATGTTTTCAACATTTGGTGCCGCCAATGGTTCTCTGTTCGCTGGCGTCAGGTACTATTATAGATTAAACGAAGGGAACAAATCTGTTCAAGAAGTAAAATTTACATGTATAAATGAATCTTCATTTTAGGGATAATTGTCTAATTTTTTGGTCAATGCAAATTATCATGAAATCCTACCGATTGCTCATCGTCATGAAACCAAAAATCTAATTCCACAAATTCACGTGCTACAAGCTGCGCTTCTGTCTCTTTTTGCCCCGTCCCGCACGTTTTTTTTCTTTTAAACAAGCCTATCGATGAAACAGTAAATGAATGTATAAATAAAGCATTTTTACTATTTGAAGATTTTTCTAGACAAAGAATTTTAAAATGCAAATTTTTAGAGATGTTTTGCATAAAGGTTAAAAGCTTTTTTATATGACGCTTGATTGACGGATGTAAAAAAAATATCGGTAAAGTTCGTGCAAGCGAAACAACTTGAATATATACATCAAATACTTTTTAAATATTTTGAATCTGTTAATTACAGGTTTTGATAGCATATTGAAGTTTGGAAAATTAAAATATTAAGATTTTGAATGAGACTTGATAAGCGCGCTGTGTTAGGGGATATTTTACAATTATATACTAGTATTTTTTATGTATAAAAGCAGTCATATACAGGGGATGGCTTTAAAAGCTAAACTGTAAGCACAAAAATAAGCCATTCATATCTACGAGGGGTGATCAAAAAGTTTGCGAACTAATTGTATTACATTAGAAATATTAAATGATATAGGGCTTTCTGTGTTAATATTTTTATAAAGTAATCCTCTGGCTATTTCAACGTGCATCTTCAACCGTTCCGTCCATGCGCGGATCACTTGATGTAGTGTGTCACGTGACATGCTAATTAAATCTAACAATGTGGCACCACAGAAGCTTGCTATAAATTTTTCTGTTACTGTGTATTTCATACTATGCAAGTTATTTTTTTTTATAACAAAAACAATCCATTTATCAAAAGTGGCCAAATTTTTTTATATAAACCTTGACAGGTGGAGAAATTGATTATCCTTTTCAATCATTAGCAACTTTGTGATGTTTTCAACACCCAATGGTTCTTTGTTCGTTGCGTCGTTTATTCAATGTGGATAAAGTAGGGTGCAAATCTGTTTATCAGAAGTAGAATGTTAAAATGTATAAATAATCGATCATTTTAGGGATTTAGTAATTTTTTATATAATTGTTAAGAAATCCAACCATTTTTCTAGCTGTAAATATCAAAAATCTAACAAAACACACATGCTACTTCCTCAGTTTGCTTTCGCTGGGCTACCCGCACGTTTTTTTAACCATCTCCCTCCCTTCAGTAAAGCAAACAATCCAATCTATGATTGAACATCTGGAAAGTCTATTGACTTCATAAACCTTGTACAAATTATTATAAGATACTTCAAAGGACTCTTCAAGTTACAAGTTAAACTTTACGGCCGTTCGTTGCTCGAGTAAGACTTGAAAACCATTTTTCGTCACGAGTCACCTACATATTAACGCCATTATCACAATGATGGAGAAAATCATTCCTTTTCATATGCTATTTATAGAACATGTGCATGACTATAGGTGTGCCAAATTTCATTCTGATCTGAAGCGTGGTTTTGTAAATATAGAATTCGCGATCTTTTTGATCACCCCTCGTATGTATAAGGTACTTACATGGCATATACGCATTTCTACGCTATAGAACTGAAAAACAAGTATAGTGTGAAAAAAACATTCATAACTTTGTTCAGAATAAATCTTGCACCGTTGGAAAGAGAAAATGAATACGGTTAAATAATATACAAGAAATATTTTTATTAGTTGTACCAGTTTATTGCTAACTTGAGTAAAACTGTGCGCACTATTTAGTGAGTTTGCCATTAAAATCCAAATCAATCTGGGGATATCACGTTATATGTAAAAATGCTGGATTTTTGGTGTTTACATCCACATCCTACCCAATCCCCCCAAAATACATCTCTACTTAAAATTGGTTTGGGTACAAAACAACATATTTATAATTTTCAACAAAACAATAAAATATCTTTTTATATATTTAACTAAGGAAAAAAAAACTAGAATGATACTCATTATTTAATAAATGGAAATTCCAATGATTATAAGTGTATTTCATTGCCATGGCAACAGAAATGAAATATTTATAATCATTTTCAGAACCATCACAATACCTACTTTCAGAATATATATACATTGGCATATACAAAAATTAATAGAAATACCTGCAAAAATGCATGTGAAATCTTCATATCAATTTGTAAATAGAAATGCTCAAAATCTTTGCCATGGAAGGGGTTAAACTCAAAATGTATACATTACAGAACATTGTATGTTGCTGCCCGAGAGAACCAATTCCCAGAAGTGCTATCATACGTCAGTGCGCGACGTCTTACTCCAATCCCATGTATTATATTTACGGTAATACTTTTAAATTATCAATGAGGGCTGTAATTATGAAATGATTTCAAATGCTAGCTACTTAATGATCAAAAAAGGTATCTTTTCTTCTATCAAATTAATTTCAAACAAAATACGTATTTTACATCTATTTCAGACGGTGATTGCCCTTCTGATGTTAATTCCAGGAGATATTGGAAGTCTGATCGACTTCTTTAGTTTTGCTGCCTGGATGTTTTATGCTTTAGCCATTATATGTCTAATTATACTGAGGTTCAAATGGAAGGACCGTAAAAGACCAATTAAAGTAACAATAACATTTCAACCAATCAAACAATTATTGACGTCAATATTAAATTGACACAAACGTTTTCAAAGAGTACAAAATTTGGATGAATATTTTGTTAAGTAAAAGAATGTAATTTACAACGTTTATAGCGATAAGTAAAGGAAATATAGATATCATCTCTTCTGTTGATAAATTAAAGTACATAAAAATATTGAAATTAAAACTCGACCTTCTATTGTCACATATAACTTTGTAATACTTGCCCGTCGCAAAAGTTCACTTTTTCTCTTCAGCTGCAGAGTTCTTTTAAATAGTCTTTGATTTATGCTAAAAGTACTGTAAATTCTAGGAATCAAAGTTGTCATGATATATTTGAATTTTACAGATCTTTATCCTGTTTCCGGTCATTTTCTTGCTGTGTTCACTGTACTTGGTGGTGGCTCCGATCATACAAGACCCTAGACTAGAGTTTCTATACGCATTCCTGTTTATTGTTGGTGGACTTCTGCTGTACATACCACTAGTTCACTTTAAGATTCACAAAGGTTGTTTTGGTAAGTGTTGACAAAAACTACCCAAGCACAGATTCATTTTGGTTAACTATAGTTAAATTAAGTTGGCTATACTAAAAAGTCGATACATTTATTTATCATGAAACTTGACATTTGATTTTTTTTTTAGAATTTAGAGCTTGAATATTGAAACAATTACAATCATTCGGTAAAAAAATATTGAAGTCTCTTTTTTTCCCCTTTAGATCCGGTTACGCTATTCTTTCAACTGTTTCTGGAAGTTGGTCCAAGTCCGTATGTGCCTGATTTTGACTAGCACAACTTCAGATATGTTTACTCTGAAGAAATCCAATATTCATGTGGAAATGTATAGCAAGACAAAATACATAGTAAAATTCTCATCTCTTTTTCAGCGAAACCTTGTTAAGTTAAACATTATTCTGTTTTTAATACAAAGGACTGTGGGAAAAGATAAGTTATTGGATATAATGGGATTCATTTTTTGGGGGAAGGATGATCATAAATAATTGAGGTCTGCTGTCTCTTTAAACAGTTTAAAGGAAGTATTTCTAATTTATGTAACTTTTTTGAATGAGTCTGGTTTGAAAACTTATCTTTACCGATTGCCATTTTAACCATCGTTTCACTTTAATTTTTTTTTCAAAAACCAACATCCTTGTTGATAGTTATGTTTTCTTTATTGAATTTACTTGGAAGATGTGATTATAAAATTAAATTACGTTTACTTCAAGATTTATTTGTTATATGTACATAACTTTTTAAAAAGTCAGAATTCCTAGTGTTTTGTTTGAAAATCCCTGTGTTACAAAACCAAAGATTCCATTGTTAAAGTAAATGTCTATTGTACATTCTTTACCCATGATACCAGTTAAACAGGTGCTTTTATATTATAAGTATTATTTATTACATTAATTAGATCGATTGTAGTATATATATGTATAATCAAAGAAGTACAAACTTAAGTTAGCTATTTATATCATTTACTGTATATTTTTAATGTATATTTTATTTTTTACATATACATATATTTACAATAAAATATGTTTTTGAAATTTTAAAAATAAAATGTTTTTTATCTGGAAAAACCAGTTGAGTTTTTTCCCCATATATTTACGAGTTAAAAATGTTCTCATACGATCCTGCTGCTCAGATGTGGTAAACTAGATTTGCTCAAGTCTCTACGTTTTAGTGCTCTCTTTTATATTTTTAATATAAACATCTATAGATGTTTGATAACATTTAAATATTATAGAGAGAAGATGAATGCAATATAAAAATGATAAAAAGAATTCATAATAATGCATTGAGACTTGAGCAAGTCTAGTGGTAAGTTTACCTCTATAGTTACCACAGATAAGGCTGAGGACATCATATGTTCAATAATCTGTAAACTATTTTATTAAATTCATTATTTTTGTAGGTCAATACGATGATTTACCAACCTGGAGAGTACAGTATAATATTTACCCGAAGGGCAAGATGAATATTCTACTCCATTGGTAATTAATTCATCTTATTCACTAAAAAAACCCTAAAATTAATTGTTTTATTATATGATTCGATGATTAAGTGATGAATATTCTGTAAGTTCTCTAAGTCTATTTTGATTGATACATTTGTTTAAATATTAGCAGAGCCCGGTAAGAAAAACAAAACAAACTGTAAAAAACTGTAATTTATGAAAGCAAATAAAGTGAGATTTATTTACGTGTGTCAAAATATCAAAGCGATACATTTTGTACTGTGAAAAACATGAAAAGAGGCAAAAACTTTATCCATTTCCCTTCCCTTCACGAAGAGTGTTTAAGCAACTATATCTCTATGTGGTATCTCTATAATCAGCCTATTATACGAGGCGGTAGAAATACTGAAAAGATGTCACAATGTTGAGCTATGATGTTTCAACCGACTTCACCAATATAGAGGAAAATATTTTCAATATAAATTTCAAAGTGTTCTAGTTGTGAAGGATATTGTTGATTTCACTCGTGGGACTGAAATTTTTTATACTATCATACATGTCTTAAAATTGCAAAAAAAACCCATTAAATTAAAGGGTTTGTATCGCTTAGTTAAAGGCATCATTTATGATGTAAATAAATTTAAAAGTGGTCATTTAATTTCCTGTTACTTAAAAATTCAAAGGAACTTTCGGACAATTTGATATCAAATGCAAGACTTTGCCAAAATCAACAGCGTAAAAACTTTCGACTTTTCAACATTATAAACTACCATTTCCCACGACAAATTAAGGTCCAGACTGTTTGATATTATTGATAGCTGCTTTTTCAATAAAAGTGGAACTCGTAAATTTATTTACCTGGTCATTGGTCATTTGCAGAATTATTTTGTTAAAAAACATTCTGATTGCAAACACAAGTACTCTGAAGATGTCATAAAAAGATGCTTGAGTTTCTGATTGACAATATCTATATGATTTTTGGAGACCAGGTATTCCAACAACCTATTGGAATTCCCACGGTTACCAATTGCGCTCCGTTATTAGCAGACCTATTTTTGAATTCATATGAAGCATAATTTTTGCAAAATGCTGTGGCTTTTAACTCCTCAATTAGATATGTAGGACGACAAAGTGAAATGGGACTCCAAAGCCCGATAGTCACGCCAAAGTCTGATGGTCTGCGCTAAACTCCGATGGTTTGACACGCCAAAGTCCGATGGTGGAGAAAACAATTAAAGTTTATGACGTCATAGTACTACTGTGGAAAAATCCAATGCCGTGCCTTGCCAAGGCCCGATTGTTTAAAATAAATACAAATAAATATTAAATGCAAAGATTAACCCTCATCATTTGGATATAAGTGCGAGACTAACCCTAATCCATCGAAAAATGCGTAATACTCAGTAACTATAACCTAAATATCTTGGATGGGTACTGGACTAATCCAAATCAGTCGAGGACTAGGCTAACCCTAAAATCTCGAGTTGTTTGTGAGGACTAACCCTTATTAATGCCTGTAGTGGGTGTAAACAATAAGCAAAAAATTGTATACATGAGATGAATACTGATTCAATGGATTTGAATGCAGGGCAATGGCATGACGTCGGACTATTGCGACGTCATAAACATTGATTGTTCCTCCACACCATCGGACTTTGGCGTATCAGACCATCGCACTTTAGCGCAAGTGTCTCATAGGAAACGAGCCATCAGATTTTGGCGTGACCATCGGACTTTGTAAAGACAGCGAGCCATCGGGGTTTGGCGCAGACCATCGGGGTTTGGCGGGATCATCGGACTTTGGCGTCATCATCGCACTTTGGGGTCTTGATACATCGAAAGTCAAATGCTGACAAACGTTTTTCATACTAATTGTTAATCTATTATTAATACACTGAATGGACGACAGATTTTCCCGTTATTTCCCGATCATGACCTGGAGCACACGGCTGGTGTGACTGGTCGGCAGTGGATGATCACTCCTCCATGGAACCTGATCCCACCTCTGATGTTTTGGAGGTCCATGTTTGTTCTGCTCCTGTTTTTTATTGTTTTATGGACTTTTGATCTTAAATACTGTTTGTTATTTTCACATGTTTCATAATTGAGACGTCATAAACGTTAATTGTTTCTCGGCACCATCGGACTCAAACTCCGTACAGTGTCAATTCTCCGGGATTACTTTTCCTACGAATAATGCCACTGCCACAGGCTGGAGTTCTAGCGAAACGAAATACTGAGTTGTCTAAAGCTTGCATCGGACCATAGCACTTCAGCAAAGAAGCGCTTCTCATAGGAAACAAGCCGTCGGACTTTGGCTTGACCATTGGACTCTTGCGCCCGTTCCGACAATAGTTAAACCATCGGAGTTTGGCGCAGATCATTGGACTTCGCCGTCAGCATCGGACTTTGCAGTCTGCCAGACAAATGTGTCCTCTTTTTCTCTCTTCAACTTGCAGATGGGTTATATCTCCCAGTTGATTTGACACGCAAGAGAATGTGCTACTTACAAACAATTTCTAAAACGAGGCAAACTTTTTATATTTATAAAGAAGTTGATGAAACAAGGATTTAACAGAATCTTTTAAAATGAGATGACTAAAATTTAATCTGTAAGGAATCTTCATCTGTTGATCGTACATACTGTTTTTCATACTAATTGTTAGTCCATTATTTATACATTGAATTGACGACACTACAGATTTTTCCGTTATTTCCCCCCAGTCATGACAAAGAGCACACGGTGGGTGTGACCGACAGGGGATGCTCACACCTCCATGGCACCTGATCCCACCTCTGATATTCTGGAGGTCTGCTCCGATTTTGTATTTATTTATGGACTTTTATCTTGAATAATGTTTGTTATCTCTATATGTTTTACATAGAAAATACTCTCTAGACAATGTTTCGGCATGAGTGAATAATAACTTTTGTGAAACATCTTTGAATTCCAATGATAAGTGATTATGCTTCCTCCGCTTAAATTTTATTTACTGCATGGTTCTTATATTTTCTTTTGCTTAAGTTATAATTCATAGACATTACAATCAAATTAAAATCTGTTCCGTTGTCCAATATTAATTACTGTTTGATGATTTCAACATCAGATATCATTTAATAAAACCAACATGCGAAGACACTTCTATTAAATCCCAAAGCATATGCAAATAAACGTATGATTAGCGGTATCTTTTTAATTTTTTCACATAAAATCTTTTATAACAGTATCATTTAGAATAATGCACTGTGTGCATTAGGAAAAAAATGATAGAAAAAGTTCTTCCGCATAAAAAGGACATCCTGGTTTATTATTTTTAATGGCTTTTTAAAAAAATCCTCTGGTGAATCATGCACTTGTACAATAGAATTAAGTGCATACAAATTCACCGCCTGATGGATCGAGCAAAAAGTATTTATTTAATAGTTATTTTTATATTTTATTTTAGTTGTAACAGGTCATTTGATTGGGTAGAATATTTATTTTATATTGTACAACATAAATTACCTACGTTACAATGAGTTACGTCAAAAACGTACGACTCCGCTTGACGTTAAGATAAAAATTATGCTCAATGTGAGGTCATTTTTGGAGGGGAAATTGTCTTATTGTCTCCACAGAAATTAAATTATAAGGAATGAAGCTTTTTTTTAATCTATGTTATACGATATAACATAACTTGGGGCAGTTTACGCTTTTTTAATAACATTTTAAAAAAATAACTTGGGGCAGTTTACGCTTTTTTATAAACCGCTCGGTTTATAAAGCGTAAAACAGTCCCAATATGTGTTATATCGTCCTTAATTATTTTCTTTTATTTTTTTTATCTAATCATTTCTTGTCGTTGTATTTAACAAGCATTTGCTTTAACGTGCATTATTAATTTCTACGGTCTTAGATACAGGAAGCAGGGAAAGTTTTATGTGTCAGCTAATTATGTATAATGATCCCTTTTATAGCAATGACTGAGTTTTTTTTTTTTTGTATTAATTAAATAAGTATTTTGTACCAAATGCACATGTTATGTAGGGCATTGAAATGCCAAAATGATCATTAGCTCTTATCATTAAGAATACAAATTATTATATTTTTTATGCAATTGCAATTGATATAGAAATACTAAACTATATGAGAACATGGAGAAGTAAATGTGATCTTTTGTTTAATGGTTTTTTTCCTCAATTTTTTCGTGTCACACGTAATTTATTGAGTCTTTGAATTGAAAGTTCTCAGTCAAATGACATCAAATATGAATGTTTATTGACATTTCTGTTTCGGACACTCATCTGTGTAAAACGCTTAAACTTTCTAGAACAAACTAAGAGAGGCTTATGATAAATGGACGGATGTTAAAACATTTGATTTCCTTTAAAAATATACAAATATTTATCGTTTCATAAAGGTGCATGTTGGAAATCTTTCCTGTAAATCTAAGATTGAAAATCTTGAAAGTTTGTAAAAGAGCATATTCAGAAGATCACACATCTATTCGCCAATAAAGTCTTATGTATCACATAGGCGTCGGAAACGGGGGGGGGGGGGGGGCTGGGGGGGCTTAGCCCCCTCACTTTCAGAAATATATACTTAGTATCAACATTGAACATATCTTTTTTTTACACTTAGCCCCCCCACTTTCAAAATGCTTCCGACGCCAATGTATAAAACATAGAATAAAACATTCATCCTGGGTTTTTTCTTCCTCTTTTTTCGTCTATACATAATTTGCTCTTTTATATATAAATTGTTACTACAAATATATTTTTCAAGCTTACTTGGAGTCCTTTCAGCTATCACTTAATACACTGTAGAA